>NC_083614.1:33847534-33915034 GCF_963584025.1 Labrus mixtus | reverse complement strand
AAAGTTGTCCCGTACAGGACTAGCCAGGCCTGAGCACGGTTACCTCTTGTTCATGACGTCTTACAGTAATACAACACATGCATGTCTTTATGGTATCATGAAGCGTCCTTAGTTTACAAGACAGGCAGACCCGAAAAAAAAGGCGCAATGTCGGTCCGCACATCGGAGAACAAGACAACTCCTTTACTGACTTTGTGGCTTATTCTGAGTCATGCGCTCTGGCTGCTGCACCAGGTGGATAGAAGAACCTCCACATTTTAAAGCGACTGTTTGTGGTTACACAGCGCCGCCATGTTCATAAGATTAAGATTTACCTTTATTGATCCCTGCAAGGGGAAATTTCAGTTTTTACACTCTGTAAGTCATGAACACACACACAGGCTGAAGTATACACACAAACAGGATCCTATGGACATGCACTAATGGAGAGATGTCAGAGTGATGGAGCTGCCCACAGCAGGCGCTCCTGAGCTGATGGTGGGGTGGGGGTTTGGTGCCTTGCTCAAGGGCACTCAGGAAGTGATCTGGCACCTCTCCAGCTACCAGACCAACTTCCATATTTGATCCGCACCGGGACTTGAACCCAAGTCCCTACAGACTGAGCTACTGCCGCCCCTCATGTTATTATTCCAGTTCAAGCATTTCACATTTTTACCTCTAAACATCATGAAGGCTGCTGTCTGAGTGGAAGAGAGTAGAGATATAATTCCTACGTTGGACTGTATCATAAATGTACAGCTGAGCTGCTACAGCAACAAGAACAAAACACTTTTTCATATTCATTATTATATGCACATTTTATATACTCACTAGAGTTTTCAAGCTAATGGGATTGAAGACCACAGCTGAAGGACCAACAGCGCTAAACATGTAAATTGTAAACTGGGAAGACAAACAGGAAATCATTTTCAAGTCAAGTGTTTAAACATGTCATTCTAATTGTGATGGATCAGAACAACACTCACTTGATCGGATCCTGATTTGAATTCCAGTTGCACCGCACTCTTTACGCTCTGCCAGTTTACATGAGAAGGAAGAAAGTGGCTAATATTAAATACTTCCGTGGGCATTAGGAACTGAACATTAGTTGGAGAATTTGTCTGCACATTTATGAAAATGCAGTCCTGATTAGTTTTGTTGGAAATATATCCGTCAAAACAGATGGCAGTCCTTGTAGTGTTGAGGCTCACCTGTTGATAAGAGAGCGACACAAAACAAAGTCAAACTTGGTCCTTTGTATTTTTCATTCAAACAAGCCTCATAGTTTATGAATGCATGCTGGAGTCCTCCATAAACTGACCAAACAACATTCTCAAAAGATGCATTCAGGTCTATTAAACACTGACACACGCTCTGACACGAGGAGGAGGCGGAGCCTTTTAATCAGTGAGCGTGAGAGAGACCCCCGGCTCTGCTTTGAGTGGTTTTTTTAATGCTCCTTTTATTTAGCTGTTGCTAGTAAACTGAGCAATCAGTGTTGCTTCGTGTGTGCACTACAAACAAACGTGTGCTTAAACCGGTGACGGTATTGATACCGCTTTACCGCCAACCCCTACTATGATGTAATGGATTTGTACCAAATGAGCTGTTTAACGATGGAGGTTTATCTCGTCATGTATATTGTGTATTACAGTAGACAGGATAGTTTTTTTAGCACAGATATAAACCCTTTTCACACATACGGAAATCTCCTGAAAAACTCCGGAGATTTGGGTACCCGGGGTAGGGGTGTAAAGGTACACGTACCTTGTTCTGCAGTAAACTGTTCTAACCGACCTGTGGGAGCTAAGGGATCTTTGCAGTTTTTTCGGTAAGTAAAAAAGTGTGATTTATGTGTCATTGGTTAAAGTCGTTATTCTGCATTGTCTTCCACACACACCAATTCAACAGTCACAAGTTGATCATAGTGTAAATTTAATGACGCTCATTGAGAATTTGTACTAAAAATTGACAAAAATTGACAAAACCTGCGGTGATTGTGACTGTGTCTGTATTTAACACCTTTTGAAAGGAAGGTGTTAATACAGGAGATCAGTGTTACACACAACATGCTGCTGTTATGTTAGTTAGGAGGAGACATAGGTACAATAAAAGAAGACATAAAGATCACGTTTTTCCCCACACATGTTAATATGTTTTAAATGTCATGCATTTATTTTTGATTTCGCTTCAATAATCGTTAACAAAGAGAAACACCATGATTAAACTACAGGCTGTTGTTGCCTTTTTATAGCCAAAGAAAACTGAACATCCACAGCCTCTGCATTCAAAAGAATTTCAACATTGACATTTATGTCGTCCTATTTCCCTCTTTTCACCAACATTATATTTTAAACTGGGATTTCCTTTTTCTCGGGTCTCTCGTCTCCCCCCCAGCTCGCCCCCTCCGGTGCGCTCCTCTCCATAATGCGCTCGTCTCCTCCCTCTACAGCCCGCTGCTGCTACTCTGTAGGACGCTTTGATTGGGGCACCTCACCAATAAAATACTATTTTATATTTTATAAGCAGTTTGCCACCACACTGCACTTTTACTCTCCAAAGGCATATGAGTATGTGTGTGACAACTTTAATAAAGCTTTACCACACAGTCACACCATCCACACAGCTGATCCAGGATTTACTGTAGCATCTTTTACAGCACTAAGAGGTCATGTGCAGGCAAACAGAGAGAAGGGAAAAGAAACAATCTGTGCTCTCAAATAACAAAGCAGTCTCAAATCTTTTTGAGGAATTACAGCTAAAAATCTACTTTGCATACAGTACATCCTCTGATAAATACAGTGAAGTACTTTGATTGCATTTCTGTGATGTTCCTGTAGGTGACCATGATGCAGCCAGACTGAAGCAGCACGTTGTGAAGGTGGACGCCATCATCTTGTCTTCGCAGTGCTGATTCTGAAGAGAACGCCTTCACATAGGACTCAAAGGTAAAATGATCTCTCATATGATTGGACTGTGTTATTGTAACCACTATCAGCATCAAAGTAATTTTAGTAACAATTTATAATCCTTCTTAAAATGTAAGGAAGACTAGCAGAAGATTTTAACAGCCTCTGTGATTCTGCAAGAAGTTCATGTTTAACTTGTTCTTCTTTCTGTCTTCAAGGAAATCAATGCTCAAAGGAAACAGCAGTCCAGACTCTGATTCCAGCTCCGGTGAGGTTCTGCACACAAATCTGATTATATGAGAATATTTAACATTAGTTTAATTTATCAGGCTGGCCCATGTGATGACAGTTTAAAATAATCTTCAATAGAAAGTGGCAGGAACACTTTTGTCTTAAAACATAAATTCATAAAGCTGATCATATTAATGGATTCATCATGTCTTATTATATATTTTGTTTTTCCTCTTAAATAGTTCTCCTGTCTTTAAAACAAACTTTAGAAGCTGAAGTTTAGCAGAACCTGAGGACAGATCTGATTTCAGGTCTGAGGCATAAACATCACAGTAAAATTCATTATACTTTACATTTAACTCCATGATTGTTTTTCTTTACTACAGAAGATGCCCTCAGATTCAGATCCATCAGCAACCCCTGACAACATGGAGGACTCGTCCCCTGAGCGTTTCCTGTCCTCTCTCAATGTTCTTCTCTTCAGTTATTAACTCTTGAAATCAGCAGCACAACATGCCAGACTGTTTGATAAGTCTGTGATTGAATAAATGGAAATGGAATCTCGTCTATCTTGTTATGCTTATTGGCTTTAAATGTTTAATGTTAAATAAGTTTGAAGGCCATTTATCTCAGATGAGACCGACTGTGACAAGCTGAGCTCGTCTGTTAGCCTTTTCAAATGTGAGCTATAAACTTAACTGCCAAATTATTTTACTGTGACCAACACTTTGTAGTGCTCCAGTTAATCAGAGACAGTCAATTCAGATTTAAAAAAAGTTTATTTAAACATTTTATGAAAAAAATAAATAAAAATAAACAACCCCTGGCTTCATTAACCATGTGGAAAATAAGTAAGGGAGACCATCAGGTCGAACTGCTGGGACATAGGAGAAAGTATAAAAAATTATTTAACAAAGAAATCCAAACAAAAATCAAATAAAGTATAAAGATCCTGGATGATTGTTTGACTGTTAAAATATGATGGAAGAGCAAATCCAACACAACCCTCCAGCATCTGGCCTTTCAAACACAGGGCAACATCATGGAAAGAAAAACAGCAGCATTGAATATTGACCAGGATCTCTGTGTTTTATCTGAGGATGACTATGGTAGCCTTCTCACTGTTCACTGTTACAAAGCTCCAGACTCTGTCCACCTTCTCACTGTTCACTGTAACAAAGCTCCAGACTCTGTCCACCTTCTCACTGTTCACTGTAACAAAGCTCCAGACTCTGTCCACCTTCTCACTATTCACTGTCACAAAGCTCCAGACTCTGTCCACCTTCTCACTGTTCACTGTTCACTGTCACAAAGCTCCTGACTCTGTCCACCTTCTCACTGTTCACTGTCACAAAGCTCCAGACTCTGTCCACCTTCTCACTGTTCACTGTCACAAAGCTCCAGACTCTGTCCACCTTCTCACTGTTCACTGTCACAAAGCTCCAGACTCTGTCCACCTTCTCACTGTTCACTGTAACAAAGCTCCAGACTCTGTCCACCTTCTTACTGTTCACTGTAACAAAGCTCCAGACTCTGTCCACCTTCTCACTGTTCACTGTCACAAAGCTCCAGACTCTGTCCACCTTCTCACTGTTCACTGTAACAAAGCTCCAGACTCTGTCCACCTTCTCACTGTTCACTGTAACAAAGCTCCAGACTCTGTCCACCTTCTCACTGTTCACTGTCACAAAGCTCCAGACTCTGTCCACCTTCTCACTGTTCACTGTAACAAAGCTCCAGACTCTGTCCACCTTCTCACTGTTCACTGTAACAAAGCTCCAGACTCTGTCCACCTTCTCACTGTTCACTGTTCACTGTTCACTGTAACAAAGCTCCAGACTCTGTCCACCTTCTCACTGTTCACTGTAACAAAGCTCCAGACTCTGTCCACCTTCTCACTGTTCACTGTAACAAAGCTCCAGACTCTGTCCACCTTCTCACTGTTCACTGTAACAAAGCTCCAGACTCTGTCCACCTTCTCACTGTTCACTGTTCACTGTCACAAAGCACCAGACTCTGTCCACCTTCTCACTGTTCACTGTCACAAAGCTCCAGACCCTGTCCACCTTCTCACTGTTCACTGTAACAAAGCTCCAGACTCTGTCCACCTTCTCACTGTTCACTGTAACAAAGCTCCAGACTCTGTCCACCTTCTCACTGTTCACTGTTCACTGTTACAAAGCTCCAGACTCTGTCCACCTTCTCACTGTTCACTGTAACAAAGCTCCAGACTCTGTCCACCTTCTCACTGTTCACTGTAACAAAGCTCCAGACTCTGTCCACCTTCTCACTGTTCACTGTCAGAAAGCTCCAGACTCTGTCCACCTTCTCACTGTTCACTGTAACAAAGCTCCAGACTCTGTCCACCTTCTCACTGTTCACTGTAACAAAGCTCCAGACTCTGTCCACCTTCTCACTGTTCACTGTTCACTGTCACAAAGCTCCAGACTCTGTCCACCTTCTCACTGTTCACTGTCACAAAGCTCCAGACTCTGTCCACCTTCTCACTGTTCACTGTAACAAAGCTCCAGACTCTGTCCACCTTCTCACTGTTCACTGTCACAAAGCTCCAGACTCTGTCCACCTTCTCACTGTTCACTGTAACAAAGCTCCAGACTCTGTCCACCTTCTCACTGTTCACTGTCAGAAAGCTCCAGACTCTGTCCACCTTCTCACTGTTCACTGTAACAAAGCTCCAGACTCTGTCCACCTTCTCACTGTTCACTGTAACAAAGCTCCAGACTCTGTCCACCTTCTCACTGTTCACTGTTCACTGTCACAAAGCTCCAGACTCTGTCCACCTTCTCACTGTTCACTGTCACAAAGCTCCAGACTCTGTCCACCTTCTCACTGTTCACTGTAACAAAGCTCCAGACTCTGTCCACCTTCTCACTGTTCACTGTCACAAAGCTCCAGACTCTGTCCACCTTCTTACTGTTCACTGTCACAAAGCTCCAGACTCTGTCCACCTTCTCACTGTTCACTGTCACAAAGCTCCAGACTCTGTCCACCTTCTCACTGTTCACTGTCACAAAGCTTCAGACTCTGTCCACCTTCTCACTGTTCACTGTCACAAAGCTCCAGACTCTGTCCACCTTCTTACTGTTCACTGTCACAAAGCTCCAGACTCTGTCCACCTTCTCACTGTTCACTGTCACAAAGCTCCAGACTCTGTCCACCTTCTCACTGTTCACTGTCACAAAGCTCCAGACTCTGTCCACCTTCTCACTGTTCACTGTCACAAAGCTCCAGACTCTGTCCACCTTCTCACTGTTCACTGTCACAAAGCTCCAGACTCTGTCCACCTTCTCACTGTTCACTGTAACAAAGCTCCAGACTCTGTCCACCTTCTCACTGTTCACTGTCACAAAGCTCCAGACTCTGTCCACCTTCTTACTGTTCACTGTCACAAAGCTCCAGACTCTGTCCACCTTCTTACTGTTCACTGTCACAAAGCTCCAGACTCTGTCCACCTTCTTACTGTTCACTGTAACAAAGCTCCAGACTCTGTCCACCTTCTCACTGTTCACTGTAACAAAGCTCCAGACTCTGTCCACCTTCTCACTGTTCACTGTAACAAAGCTCCAGACTCTGTCCACCTTCTCACTGTTCACTGTTCACTGTCACAAAGCTCCAGACTCTGTCCACCTTCTCACTGTTCACTGTAACAAAGCTCCAGACTCTGTCCACCTTCTCACTGTTCACTGTAACAAAGCTCCAGACTCTGTCCACCTTCTTACTGTTCACTGTCACAAAGCTCCAGACTCTGTCCACCTTCTCACTGTTCACTGTTCACTGTCACAAAGCTCCAGACTCTGTCCACCTTCTCACTGTTCACTGTAACAAAGCTCCAGACTCTGTCCACCTTCTCACTGTTCACTGTAACAAAGCTCCAGACTGTCCACCTTCTCACTGTTCACTGTTCACTGTAACAAAGCTCCAGACTCTGTCCACCTTCTCACTGTTCACTGTAACAAAGCTCCAGACTCTGTCCACCTTCTCACTGTTCACTGTCACAAAGCTCCAGACTCTGTCCACCTTCTTACTGTTCACTGTTCACTGTAACAAAGCTCCAGACTCTGTCCACCTTCTTACTGTTCACTGTAACAAAGCTCCAGACTGTCCACCTTCTCACTGTTCACTGTAACAAAGCTCCAGACTGTCCACCTTCTTACTGTTCACTGTCACAAAGCTCCAGACTCTGTCCACCTTCTCACTGTTCACTGTCACAAAGCTCCAGACTCTGTCCACCTTCTCACTGTTCACTGTTCACTGTAACAAAGCTCCAGACTCTGTCCACCTTCTCACTGTTCACTGTTCACTGTAACAAAGCTCCAGACTCTGTCCACCTTCTCACTGTTCACTGTAACAAAGCACCAGACTCTGTCCACCTTCTTACTGTTCACTGTAACAAAGCACCAGACTCTGTCCACCTTCTCACTGTTCACTGTCACAAAGCTCCAGACTCTGTCCACCTTCTCACTGTTCACTGTCACAAAGCTCCAGACTCTGTCCACCTTCTTACTGTTCACTGTCACAAAGCTCCAGACTATGTCCACCTTCTCACTGTTCACTGTCACAAAGCTCCAGACTCTGTCCACCTTCTCACTGTTCACTGTCACAAAGCTCCAGACTCTGTCCACCTTCTCACTGTTCACTGTAACAAAGCTCCAGACTCTGTCCACCTTCTTACTGTTCACTGTTCACTGTAACAAAGCTCCAGACTCTGTCCACCTTCTCACTGTTCACTGTTCACTGTAACAAAGCTCCAGACTCTGTCCACCTTCTCACTGTTCACTGTCACAAAGCTCCAGACTCTGTCCACCTTCTCACTGTTCACTGTCACAAAGCTCCAGACTCTGTCCACCTTCTCACTGTTCACTGTCACAAAGCTCCAGACTCTGTCCACCTTCTCACTGTTCACTGTCACAAAGCTCCAGACTCTGTCCACCTTCTCACTGTTCACTGTTCACTGTTACAAAGCTCCAGACTCTGTCCACCTTCTCACTGTTCACTGTAACAAAGCTCCAGACCCTGTCCACCTTCTCACTGTTCACTGTCACAAAGCTCCAGACTCTGTCCACCTTCTCACTGTTCACTGTCACAAAGCTCCAGACTCTGTCCACCTTCTCACTGTTCACTGTCACAAAGCTCCAGACTCTGTCCACCTTCTCACTGTTCACTGTAACAAAGCTCCAGACTCTGTCCACCTTCTCACTGTTCACTGTCACAAAGCTCCAGACTCTGTCCACCTTCTCACTGTTCACTGTAACAAAGCTCCAGACTCTGTCCACCTTCTCACTGTTCACTGTAACAAAGCTCCAGACTCTGTCCACCTTCTCACTGTTCACTGTTCACTGTCACAAAGCTCCAGACTCTGTCCACCTTCTCACTGTTCACTGTCACAAAGCTCCAGACTCTGTCCACCTTCTCACTGTTCACTGTAACAAAGCTCCAGACTCTGTCCACCTTCTCACTGTTCACTGTCACAAAGCTCCAGACTCTGTCCACCTTCTCACTGTTCACTGTAACAAAGCTCCAGACTCTGTCCACCTTCTTACTGTTCACTGTCACAAAGCTCCAGACTCTGTCCACCTTCTCACTGTTCACTGTTCACTGTAACAAAGCTCCAGACTCTGTCCACCTTCTCACTGTTCACTGTAACAAAGCTCCAGACTCTGTCCACCTTCTCACTGTTCACTGTAACAAAGCTCCAGACTCTGTCCACCTTCTCACTGTTCACTGTCACAAAGCTCCAGACTCTGTCCACCTTCTTACTGTTCACTGTCACAAAGCTCCAGACTCTGTCCACCTTCTTACTGTTCACTGTAACAAAGCTCCAGACTCTGTCCACCTTCTCACTGTTCACTGTAACAAAGCTCCAGACTCTGTCCACCTTCTTACTGTTCACTGTCACAAAGCTCCAGACTCTGTCCACCTTCTCACTGTTCACTGTCACAAAGCTCCAGACTCTGTCCACCTTCTCACTGTTCACTGTCACAAAGCTCCAGACTCTGTCCACCTTCTTACTGTTCACTGTCACAAAGCTCCAGACTCTGTCCACCTTCTCACTGTTCACTGTCACAAAGCTCCAGACTCTGTCCACCTTCTCACTGTTCACTGTTCACTGTAACAAAGCTCCAGACTCTGTCCACCTTCTCACTGTTCACTGTAACAAAGCTCCAGACTCTGTCCACCTTCTCACTGTTCACTGTTCACTGTAACAAAGCTCCAGACTCTGTCCACCTTCTCACTGTTCACTGTAACAAAGCTCCAGACTCTGTCCACCTTCTCACTGTTCACTGTAACAAAGCACCAGACTCTGTCCACCTTCTTACTGTTCACTGTAACAAAGCACCAGACTCTGTCCACCTTCTCACTGTTCACTGTCACAAAGCTCCAGACTCTGTCCACCTTCTCACTGTTCACTGTCACAAAGCTCCAGACTGTCCACCTTCTTACTGTTCACTGTCACAAAGCTCCAGACTCTGTCCACCTTCTCACTGTTCACTGTCACAAAGCTCCAGACTCTGTCCACCTTCTCACTGTTCACTGTCACAAAGCTCCAGACTCTGTCCACCTTCTCACTGTTCACTGTCACAAAGCTCCAGACTCTGTCCACCTTCTCACTGTTCACTGTAACAAAGCTCCAGACTCTGTCCACCTTCTTACTGTTCACTGTTCACTGTAACAAAGCTCCAGACTCTGTCCACCTTCTCACTGTTCACTGTTCACTGTAACAAAGCTCCAGACTCTGTCCACCTTCTTACTGTTCACTGTTCACTGTAACAAAGCTCCAGACTCTGTCCACCTTCTCACTGTTCACTGTTCACTGTAACAAAGCTCCAGACTCTGTCCACCTTCTCACTGTTCACTGTAACAAAGCTCCAGACTCTGTCCACCTTCTCACTGTTCACTGTCACAAAGCTCCAGACTCTGTCCACCTTCTCACTGTAACAAAGCTCCAGACTCTGTCCACCTTCTCACTGTTCACTGTTCACTGTAACAAAGCTCCAGACTCTGTCCACCTTCTCACTGTTCACTGTTCACTGTAACAAAGCTCCAGACTCTGTCCACCTTCTCACTGTTCACTGTCACAAAGCTCCAGACTCTGTCCACCTTCTCACTGTTCACTGTCACAAAGCTCCAGACTCTGTCCACCTTCTCACTGTTCACTGTTACAAAGCTCCAGACTCTGTCCACCTTCTCACTGTTCACTGTCACAAAGCTCCAGACTCTGTCCACCTTCTCACTGTTCACTGTAACAAAGCTCCAGACTCTGTCCACCTTCTCACTGTTCACTGTCACAAAGCTCCAGACTCTGTCCACCTTCTCACTGTTCACTGTAACAAAGCTCCAGACTATGTCCACCTTCTCACTGTTCACTGTAACAAAGCTCCAGACTCTGCCCACCTTCTCACTGTTCACTGTCACAAAGCTCCAGACTCTGTCCACCTTCTCACTGTTCACTGTCACAAAGCTCCAGACTCTGTCCACCTTCTCACTGTTCACTGTCACAAAGCTCCAGACTCTGTCCACCTTCTCACTGTTCACTGTAACAAAGCTCCAGACTCTGTCCACCTTCTCACTGTCACAAAGCTCCAGACTCTGTCCACCTTCTCACTGTTCACTGTAACAAAGCTCCAGACTCTGTCCACCTTCTCACTGTTCACTGTAACAAAGCTCCAGACTCTGTCCACCTTCTTACTGCTCACTGTAACAAAGCTCCAGACTCTGTCCACCTTCTCACTGTTCACTGTCACAAAGCTCCAGACTCTGTCCACCTTCTCACTGTTCACTGTTCACTGTAACAAAGCTCCAGACTCTGTCCACCTTCTCACTGTTCACTGTTCACTGTTCACTGTAACAAAGCTCCAGACTCTGTCCACCTTCTCACTGTTCACTGTCACAAAGCTCCAGACTCTGTCCACCTTCTCACTGTTCACTGTCACAAAGCTCCAGACTCTGTCCACCTTCTCACTGTTCACTGTCACAAAGCTCCAGACTCTGTCCACCTTCTCACTGTTCACTGTCACAAAGCTCCAGACTCTGTCCACCTTCTCACTGTTCACTGTAACAAAGCTCCAGACTCTGTCCACCTTCTCACTGTTCACTGTCACAAAGCTCCAGACTCTGTCCACCTTCTCACTGTTCACTGTTACAAAGCTCCAGACTCTGTCCACCTTCTCACTGTTCACTGTAACAAAGCTCCAGACTCTGTCCACCTTCTCACTGTTCACTGTCACAAAGCTCCAGACTCTGTCCACCTTCTCACTGTAACAAAGCTCCAGACTCTGTCCACCTTCTCACTGTTCACTGTAACAAAGCTCCAGACTCTGTCCACCTTCTCACTGTAACAAAGCTCCAGACTCTGTCCACCTTCTCACTGTTCACTGTTCACTGTAACAAAGCTCCAGACTCTGTCCACCTTCTCACTGTTCACTGTCACAAAGCTCCAGACTCTGTCCACCTTCTCACTGTTCACTGTCACAAAGCTCCAGACTCTGTCCATCAATTCTTTCTGGCTCAAGCAAGGTTTTTGAACTTTCTTCTCCAAAGTCTTTGCTCTTCAATTTTGAACGCCAATTACTTAGTTTGGATTCATCGAGATGGCCATCCGGTTAATCGGAATTGGAAATCGACGTATCAAAAGACTCTTTAATATTTTTTCCTGTTGGATCCTCTTGGAGCTTCTGAGACGACGGCTGAACCGACGTACAATCTCCATCCCAGCTGCACACTCCGACCGAGTTGTTAAGGCATCTAATCTGGCCCGATCTAATATCGCCTATAATCTGAAAAGAACCGCTTGCCAGAGACTGAAACGCGGGACCAGCCGGCGGAGTTCAATTGAACACATCTCACAGTAAGACTGCTTGTGGCAAGGGGTGTTGGAAGATTGAGTCTTGAGTCGTGTCTATTCAGAGCCCTCCTTTAAATCCAAATAGAATCCCAAAATTCAACTTTTTCTTTTTGACCATTTTCTGATCAAGTCATTCAAACAATACCGCGTCTTATCTCATTACTGAATATATAATGTCACCATACATTATAATTGCATCATCCTGATCATAATAATCATATTCTTTATCTGTTTCAGCTATACATTATTGTTTACCCCTTTTTATATTAAATTTTACACATAAAATTCAGGACTTTGTCCGTGTGTTTTCTTGTTTAACATTTCCAGAACTTACTTCTTTCAAGATATGAAACTGACTGATTAATTAATTAACTTATACCATTAAAGTTATTTTCTTCCTTTAACAGGAAGTGGTGCCCCTTCTTAAATCCGAGGTTAAATAAAGATATAACATCTTAATAATTTAATTACGCTACAGCTGGTGTATGACTCAGTGTGATTTTAATTTTAGAAGACTGTATTGTTAACAATAGCTTGTTTTTACAATCCTCTTCTGAAACTTAAATAAAGATGACAGGATATAAACTTTTAACAGATGATTTTAACTTACACTTCACCTCTGTGGAAGATGTCAGACCAGCTGCTTTTATCTCTTCTTTGCCTAAATGAAGACACAAAAAACAATTGATTTACTGTTCAGTTAAATATATTAGAGAAGCAGACATGAATCACATTACAGACTATCAGTTTCTAACAAAATACAACATATCTTACCACCTGTAGCCTACGGTCTGTGGTGCTAACCTAGCTTAAATATAGAACGATTTCGTTAAAAACAGAGGACCCAGCAGCCCACGTATTTTCAATAATGATCAAAATAGCCGGATTTTTTAAAACACAGTGTGTTTAAATATTAGACTTTGAATACGGTGGTTTGTTGTACTTACACATTTCTTCATCGTAGACCGGCGGAGCGCTTTCAGCGTGGCTGGGCTGCGTAAGTCATCAGGGCAGTACGCTAAATGGGCGGGGCGTGTTACCAGGGCTCCTCCCGCCGGACCCTACTGCGCAGACTCTGGCTCCAAATGACGTCAAAATCGCAAGATGGAAGCGCCCGTAAGGGGCGTAGTTTGGCTTCAAGAACGTTGAGTGGAAACAGCTACAGTGCGCGCCCACTGGTCTGAACGCGGCAGCATATACTCGGGTTGATTTCAACTCGAGCCAATAGAAAGAGAATGACGTTTATATACAGTGACCGGCTAAAGTGTCTGCACGCCACCACTACGATCTCCGTGCTCTCATGTTGTCATTCCATTGGATTACACATAGCATTGATATAAAGGCAAATATTCTCATTATAACGTCGTGTAGCGGACTCTGTTGCTTCGGCCGCTACTTTACGTCACGTCTTACCTCAGGAAATCCCCCGACCCCGCCCGACAGGGAAAGTCCCCCGCTGTGAGGAGCATATGTGAACAGCTAGGTCGGGAGAATCTCCGGAGCAGTCCTCCTGCAATTATCTAGATATTATCCGGAGTGCATATGTGAAAACAGCTATAGTTTAGTGAGTGTTATCGAGTGTTTAATAGAAAATGAATTTACATGAATAATCCCGCCTGAGGGAAGAAGATATTCTTAAACATCAGACTTCAGTCTTACTCACGTAAATGGACGTTTTAAATACTCCAAAGTAGTAGAAAGGCTCTTGCATTTGAAGATGAATCTGGTCTACGTTGTATATGGCTGCATCTACAACCAAAAAGAGCAGAGAAACATTTGAGGTGTGAATGAGACAGTAAGGCAGCACATTCAGTCACATCAATCCATCATATTACATCATCAGATAGCTTACACATGCCCCATGATTTTTTTTGTATATTTTCCATATTTCCTGTTTTATTTTGTACTTTTTTACTCACCCTAGTCTGTCTTATCAGATCCTGCTCCTCAGGTTCCCGCCCCGCCTTCATTACCCTCACCTGTGTCTCGTTATCCCCTGCTTGTGTGTATTCAATCCCAGTGTGTGGTTCCTCATGTTGTCAGTTCAGAGTGTTTCCCTCGTGTTTCCCTCAGCTTTTTTTTTTCTTTTGGCCTCAGTCATCGTCCCCACGTAGGCAGCTATTTTTGAGCAGGTTTTTCTTTGCGTTGTGACCTTTCGTACGCAAACTGTGTTTCAGGTCAAAAAACTCTCCTTCAGTAAAACTCCTTCCAGGGTGAAGATGTTCAGACACTCAGTTTAAGGTGTTTCTGTGTAGACGGGGAAAACAGAGTTCTGTTCTTGTAACGTCACGCTGTGCGTCGGTTTCTCCTCCGTGTGACGTCATCGTTGCTAACTGGACTTTTTATATTTACCTAACAGAGACGCCTGAATGTGAATCTTTATATCAAGAGATTGGCGCCTGGAACCATGACAACCAGCTACCCCAATACTTCTGACTATACTACATTCGATTTGGCGCCAAAACGGTTTTTAAAATGGAGAAAAAGGCAAAGGTACAAGACTGTGTACGTCATTTTCGCCCATAGGCAAGGAACTACCCATCCTACAATGCTTTGCCGTAATATGTCGGCAGAATGTAGCGTAATTAATTTATTAAGATATTATATTCTAATTATTCCTCGGGGCACCACTTCCTGTTAAAGGAAGAAATTAACTTTAACTGTATAAGTTAATTAATTATTCAGTCTCATATCAGAATGTCAGTAAGTTCTCTAGGATCACTTCAATCATTAAATAAACACTTCAGTCTCAGCGGCTCCGAGTAGATCAGAAGAATTAAAAGTCTTGCGAAAATTAACTAACTCGAGATAAAACTTGTGGGCCAATTCAAGTAATCTCTAGTCAGATAAAAATGAGTTGTTTACAAAAAGAATGAATGAAAAATGACACGTGATGTTTACGAGCGCGAAAACCAGGGGCTTTTCTAGGTTTCTGAAACATCCGGGGCTTAGCCCAGAGGGAAATGGGAAATGCGCACGCAATGCAATGTATGCTTTATTGCACATGCAAAATTTTTCATAATGGTTTACCTAAATAAACAAAATACACAGTTTATTATAGCTTTAAATAACTACCTGACTGCTGTGCTGCTTATCCCCACACATCTAAAGTTCCATTCAAGTTATTTCAGAGTAAAATGAATACAAGTGAGACAGACCTTACATTACCTGTATGGATCTGACTGGGGATAGGATAGGTTAATTCACTTGAGGTGGTAAACAGTCTGGTTATGTTTTTAAACCGTTTATTCTCTTGCCAGAAGGACTAGGCTACTTTATTTTTTTAACAAAAGACAACTAACTGAGAAGTTGACAAGGGGCGGGTCTCCACTCAGGGGCGACCTCCAATAACTTCATGATTTGAATTAGGTTACTAGTAGTACTTTACTTGATGTGTGTTTTTATTTCGAAATAAAGTAAGGCTCTTCCTGTAGATGGAAGATCAGGACATGAAGTTAAGCCCAGAAACAATAAGTGGTTAGGGATCCCAAAATGAGGTCAAACAGCTCAAAGGAACGGTGAAATGAGACATTCAAAGATGCAGCAGTGTCCTTCTTTACACCTACCTCCCATAGTACATTTAGAGACTGTACCACGAGCAGGTCTGATAACTGAAGGCTCTACCTCCCATAGTACATTTAGAGACCGTAGGTACCACGAGCAGGTCTGATAACTGAAGGCTCTACCTCCCATAGTACATTTAGAGACCGTAGGTACCACGAGCAGGCCTGATAACTGAAGGCTCTACCTCCCATAGTACATTTAGAGACTGTACCACGAGCAGGTCTGATAACTGAAGGCTCTACCTCCCATAGTACATTTAGAGACCGTAGGTACCACGAGCAGGTCTGATAACTGAAGGCTCTACCTCCCATAGTACATTTAGAGACTGTACCACGATCAGGCCTGATAACTGAAGGCTCTACCTCCCATAGTACATTTAGAGACTGTAGGTACCACGAGCAGGTCTGATAACTGAAGGCTCTACCTCCCATAGTACATTTAGAGACTGTACCACGAGCAGGCCTGATAACTGAAGGCTCTACCTCCCATAGTACATTTAGAGACTGTAGGTACCACGAGCAGGTCTGATAACTGAAGGCTCTACCTCCCATAGTACATTTAGAGACTGTACCACGATCAGGCCTGATAACTGAAGGCTCTACCTCCCATAGTACATTTAGAGACTGTAGGTACCACGAGCAGGTCTGATAACTGAAGGCTCTACCTCTCATAGTACATTTAGAGACTGTACCACGATCAGGCCTGATAACTGAAGGCTCTACCTCCCATAGTACATTTAGAGACTGTAGGTACCACGAGCAGGCCTGATAACTGAAGGCTCTACCTCCCATAGTACATTTAGAGACTGTAGGTACCACGATCAGGCCTGATAACTGAAGGCTCTACCTCCCATAGTACATTTAGAGACTGTACCACGAGCAGGTCTGATAACTGAAGGCTCTACCTCCCATAGTACATTTAGAGACTGTAGGTACCACGAGCAGGCCTGATAACTGAAGGCTCTACCTCCCATAGTACATTTAGAGACTGTAGGTACCACGAGCAGGCCTGATAACTGAAGGCTCTACCTCCCATAGTACATTTAGAGACTGTAGGTACCACGAGCAGGCCTGATAACTGAAGGCTCTACCTCCCATAGTACATTTAGAGACTGTAGGTACCACGAGCAGGTCTGATAACTGAAGGCTCTACCTCTCATAGTACATTTAGAGACTGTACCACGAGCAGGTCTGATAACTGAAGGCTCTACCTCCCATAGTACATTTAGAGACTGTAGGTACCACGAGCAGACCTGATAACTGAAGGCTCTACCTCCCATAGTACATTTAGAGACTGTACCACGATCAGGCCTGATAACTGAAGGCTCTACCTCCCATAGTACATTTAGAGACTGTACCACGATCAGGCCTGATAACTGAAGGCTCTACCTCTCATAGTACATTTAGAGACTGTACCACGATCAGGCCTGATAACTGAAGGCTCTACCTCCCATAGTACATTTAGAGACCGTAGGTACCACGAGCAGGCCTGATAACTGAAGGCTCTACCTCCCATAGTACATTTAGAGACTGTAGGTACCACGAGCAGACCTGATAACTGAAGGCTCTACCTCCCATAGTACATTTAGAGACTGTAGGTACCACGAGCAGGCCTGATAACTGAAGGCTCCACCTCCCATAGTACATTTAGAGACTGTAGGTACCACGAGCAGACCTGATAACTGAAGGCTCTACCTCCCATAGTACATTTAGAGACTGTAGGTACCACGAGCAGGCCTGATAACTGAAGGCTCTACCTCCCATAGTACATTTAGAGACCGTAGGTACCACGAGCAGGCCTGATAACTGAAGGCTCTACCTCCCACAGTACATTTAAAGACCGTAGGTACCACGAGCAGGCCTGATAACTGAAGGCTCTACCTCCCATAGTACATTTAGAGACTGTAGGTACAGCAACAAACGCAACCTACAACCCTGTCAGTCTTACAGTCAGACGTATATTTTCATGGAGTAACGTTATCTAAAAAAATACTGTCATTGAATGGTAAGATGTAATATTTTACTTGTCTTTTGATTCGGGAATGATGTTTGCTGTTCGAGGTGTTCAGCTACTGAATGAGGAAGAGGAGGAGGCTCTTGTAATCCAGGTAAATGTGACTTGCATCTCAAACACACAAATATATATTTAGCAGATCACCTTCCAGTGTGTTTATATAAAAGTCTCTAAGACCAATGACTTCTCACCTCAGTGAAGACTTTAGTGGTCTTAATGACTGATTTAGTCTCTTCCTTTATAGCATGAGTCAGAGACAATAGGGCATAAAGTCGGGGACGGTTCAAGGTGTGGCTACTTTGTGATTGAGATCCCCCCCCCCCCCCCCCCCCGGCTCTTGGTGCGGTTTAAAAAAAGTTCAAACTCTAGGCTTTAAAACAGTAATCCAATAATCAATGTGGCAATATCTTTTGCACTGTATACATTTGTGGAGGTCTGCTGTATCTTTATTCCAGTGCTGTGTTTTCACAGTTTGACCACCAGAGGTCAGTGTTAGCTCCTGCAGTCGATGAGCAGATGTGACTGAAGGGACGGAGGAGGTAACATTCATAGTGACCTATATATCATAAACATAAACAGTGAGAGACGTATAATCAGTCAGATGTGGCTGCATGTGATGGTTTATTCTCCAGCATGCAGCTCGGCATGGAACAGAAAGGCCGGAAAAACTGAATCAATTAAACTCATCCTCCAGGTGTGGCATTAATATGGCGACACATCATGAGCACAAAGTGACACACAAACACAGAGATACACACATGTGAAATATAACCCTTGATTGTGAAATAATAGAGTGAAAAGCAGCATTTTTGAGCTGGTTTTCCTGTCGTGTGGGGGGGTGGGGGGGGGGGTTCCTTGAGCCTTCAGCCGCCTGGATTTGAGCCTAGCGAGTGAATAAGTGAGCTTCAGATCACAGGCCATTGGCTGGCTGCTCATTACTGAACGCTGCATTAAATCCTCGCCTGTAAATAATGTGATAACTGCTGTGCACGGCTAAACGTTGCCCACAGG
The DNA here is from genome assembly GCF_963584025.1 of Labrus mixtus. NCBI lineage: Eukaryota > Metazoa > Chordata > Actinopteri > Labriformes > Labridae > Labrus > Labrus mixtus. Next base: position 33,896,464 of record NC_083614.1, on the reverse strand, counting down.
AACTGCAGGCCGCCATCTTTCTTTCTTTTTTTTGTGTTTCATTTCCCTCATTATAACCCACCCTCTCTCTCTCTTTTCTTTCACAATAAGTGGAATTCAGTCTGCACATGCTATGTAATTATTCCAGCTCAGTGGCTCCAGGGAGAGAGAGAGAGTGAGAGAGAGAGAGAGAGAGAGAGAGAGAGAGAGAGAGAGAGAGAGAGAGAGAGAGAGAGAGAGAGAGAGAGAGAGAGAGAGAGAGAGAGAGAGGCTCATTCCTCAAAAGCAGAAGCCCCACAATCCACTCCCACCTCCTCCCCCACCTTTTTCGCCACCAACCTTCCCCCTCCCCTCCTCCACCGCTCCCTGCTCAGGGCGCTCCGCTGCAGGAGGGAAACCACAGCATCGTTTGAGAGGCTTCACAGAAATGCAGCATCAGCAGCTTCACCGGTAAATAAACACTCATCATGTTCAGCTCCACACAGTAACACAACGAGGGGCGGACACTTACTGATGCAGGTACATAACTGAGGATTCAAGGACGATGTAATGCTTGTTCTCCACATTATGTCAAGAAATGAAGAGATTGAATAAGCATAGGGATATTTAACTTAAGGCACCTTTGTTTTATTGCAACTTTACATTTAATCAAATCTGTTGTCACAATTACACAATCAAGCTACTATCGCATATTTAGTTACCAGACATTTTATATGGTGTTGATATGTGTTGACCGTCAGGTGTGACCCTGCGTCCCTCCATCAGGTTTATATCATTGGCAAAATCATGTTTTTGCAGAAACCTGCTACATGGATTAGGTATTTTATTGATTGATGACTATGACATGTTTAGAAATGTAGGTAAAAAATGTTGGTACCAAAGGGGTAAACTCCGCTGTTGAAAAACAAAGCTAATGCAGAAGCTTTTATATTTCTTGGTTGTACTTCATCAGGTTGTGTTGCACTGTCTTATGTCTGTTTATTTGTTGTGTTTTTGTGTCCACTGCTGCAAATCAAATGTCTGGTGTAGAGATGATGACGCTGAGCATCCATTCAGAAGACACACTGAAGAGAAAAGATGGATAAACAGGAGTTGTAGAGAGGCATGACGACAGCTTGCGTCTCCTGCTGCACCTCCTCAGAGGAGGTGAGGAACACACCTTTTTGTCCTCTGACAGCGGGTCTGGTTTGCTCCTGCACGCCTCAGTCCCTGCTGATGTCTCACTCCTGTGTCCGTATGTCACCTCTTATTTGTGAACCTGCTCTACAGCGAGATGCATCGGATCGGCTTCATCCCGCACCCGCTGCCATCATGTCTGCGTTGCAAATCCAGGCAGGCAGGCAGGTCTGCAGGCAGATGGCCAAACAAACAGACAGACAATCGGTGCTGAGGATTGGATTAACATGAGGCTCTAATTGCATTTGAGAAACCAGAGAAAGAACATAAGGACAAATTAAAAGTGGCACTGAAATGATGGCTCAGTTACATAGCAACATGGTGCAAACATGAGAACTTTACATCAAATATCCTCTGAAGGTCATTACAGTGATTAGGACTCATTACAGCCATACAGAAATGAATTATGAACGTCTGAGGAAGAAAAACCAAACACACAATAATGCAAGGAGAAATGTTTACCTCCAAAACTAACCTGTTTAAATAATCAAGGTTCTGCTGATGATGCACGGAAATCCTTTTTAAATCTCCGGGGGCCGACACAGCTCCACGCTCCAGGCCGAAAATACTCCACTCTGCATAAACCTTACATCATGACATTTATCAAGTATTACCTCCATCACATGGACTCGTTAGATAACTGATGTAATGAGAGGAACACTTCTGCAGAGCGTAGCAGGCAGCGACAAGAAACCTGCCCAGCAGTGTTTACATTTTATATTGTGTCCTTTTGCCATACATTTTTGTAGTCCTATTATCTGATTAGGACTACGATTCCCTTTAATGTAAATCTGGATGTAAAAATAGTCATGTGGCCATTAGATTGCTGTCTTCATTTTGATGCATTCAGATTCTTTAAAGCAACAATATGTCACTATTCCACCTTTAAAGCAGTACTTTCAAAGGTTGATTTAATAGCATAATAACTTCTAACAGGGATAATGGCGTCCCTCTCATGTTGGCAGACTCTGTCGCCCCCCGGTGGTGGAATGAACTTCCAAACTCCATGTGATCTGCAGAGTCCCTCTGCACCTTTAAGAAAAAGCTAAAGACCCAGCTCTTTCATGAATACCTACTAACTTAATGATGATGGTCTCCATATTATTGATGATGATGATGGTAATGACGATGGTTTTTGTTTGATAACGACGACTTATAAGATGGTTTCTATACTGATTAGAGCTCTCAAGAACTGCCCTCAATGTTGTGCTTTGCCTCTGGTCACTTCCTGTCAGCACCTGTGTGTCCAATCAGACTCAAAGCTGATCGTTTGCTCTTACTGACATTGTTCCCTTTTTTCTAGATCCTTGCTTGTGTTGTTCTTCCTCTCTGATGTACGTCTCTTTGGATAAAAGAGTCTGATAAGTGAATTGTAGAATTGACAGTGCAGCCTGATCACCTGCGTACTGCACTATGTAACTTTGGCAGCGGGCCGAAGTCATCTCCAGAGAAGTGTGTACGTCTTCACGGCACCACTCACACAGCAGCCTTCAGCTACTGAGCAGAGACTTAGCTTAGCCCGTCTCTGTACTGTCTGATACGACTGCTGAAGCAAAGAGGAAGAGGACGGTGACGGATGAAGCTAGGAGGAGAAAAAGAGAGGGAGTGACCGAGCAATTACAAACAGTGTGCATCCCTGCAGATATTCAGAACAGATTGAGGCCCTATCGTTATCTGTGTCGTCGCTGTCTCATGTTTAGCAGCTTCACCTGGTTGCAGAAAGTCATCTAACCCGACTTATGTCTCAGGTTTGCAAACAAATAAATGAATAAATCCATCTTGTATGAATACAAACGGCAGAATTGTTCACCCCAACTTTACCTTAAATCTTTCCTGCCATGCCCCCTTATACGAGAAGTCAGAGTGAGCGGATGTGTGAACGCAGCAGGACATATTGGGCGAGACACAGCGAGAGAGTGGGCGGTGGGGTGACGACGTTTATATCACAGGACCGCTGTGTGACCCGTTTGACTTTCATACATGTGAAGAAGCTGCCTCGTACTCTTTTATTTATACTACAATTACACGCAGCATCGACATAAAGACAAAAACTGTTATCATAGCGTTGAAGTCCTCTGTTTCATCCACCATCCCTTTTTTTTATAAACATTTTCCAGAGTGCTTATGAAAGATGCTTAAGTCTGATTTTGCCCTGTGCACATAACTCTCAGTTTGACAGTGTGTTGTTAAACTGAGACCGGAGTGTGTAGAAGCTCTTCCACTTGGACTTCATCTAAAATCACTCTTCAACTTTATCAAGACTAGAAATTAAGTTTTTTAGTCTCCAGGTAGAAATATATTTGAATGGACTGAGCTATGCTTGCTGTTTCCCCCTGCTCTTGCTCTTTTTGCTAGGCTAAGCTAAGCTAAGCTAACAGCCTCCCCAATCTACCTTTGTATGAATCCCAAGACAAGAGCATGTCATTTGTAGCCCTGAGGTTCAGTTTGGTTGAGTTCGGTACGCATTTATTGACCTTTCTACAGTCAAAAGTTGGGAATAGTACCAAAACAACCAACGTGTACTGTCCTACCTTTTTGGTACCCTTCTGTTGGGGTGCCCTGACACACTGCAGTCTGTTGATTGGTCGAAAGAATCGTCACTTACCATGCGACAGCGGTAAACACAAAACGCGTTGTGTTTAAATATTCTGTGGATTTTAAGAGTCATTTCAAGGCTGTTTTTTTTTTTCGGGGGGGGGGGGGGGGTGTATAATGTCAGCACGTGGCACCACAAAATCTCAAAGATTTCCTAAGATTTATTTTTTCTGTAGTGAAGAAGAAAGAGGGAAAGGCTGACTCAAAGAAGCAGCATTCATAGCCATCCCATTTAAACGGAAATTGGCATTGAAATGTAGAATTTGTAGGCATTGGTTTCCATTTGTTGTCCAAGTAGTTTGTATCTGAACCCTACTTCCTGATTTCCTTTTTTTTGCTTGTGATTCTTTTTAGACGCTGTGATTCAGTTGTTGTCGTCAGCCTGTTAGAGGAGTGATACGATTCATGCTGAAACGTGTAACCATGACGTTTCTACAGACGCAACAATTAACTCTCTGTGCATGTTTTAATATAGAAGCTGTAATCTAATATGAGCATGAATAAGCCTGTAACGAGAAGACAACACCAAGAATATCCAGCTAACAAGCTGCAGAAATAACTGCACGTCTCTGTGATCTGATTGGCTCATTGCAGATGAAGGTGGAGCTGATTGGTCAGGTCAGGAGAAGGTTTAAAATGTCACCGACTGGAGAATCTTCTTGTGTTGTTGGGAGGATGCTCATGCGGAGCTGAGTGGTGTGCACAGCGCACAACTTCTGAGAAGTGATGCTCAACACTAAGTGTTGCCATGGATACCACTCTCTCCCTCTGAGGGGTTTCAGTCCACATCATGTTATTGCTACAAAATACATTTATAGGACTCGATTATGAAGCTTATTTGAGGATAGATTTTTTTTAATTTTTTTCCCAGTTTAGCATCAGGATTTATGTGTATGACAGCACACACAAGAACACACAACCCCCCCCCCCCCCCCCCCCCCAGAGCTCCGTTTGCTCTAAATATCCTGGCTGTAGCTGCTGAATGCCAGCAGGTGGTGGAAGGTGTTGCTTGGGGGGTGAGAGGTGCCGGCTGTCGGGCAGCGGGAGGGGTTGATGGGGCTTTGGCAAGGTACATCTGACCCCGCGGGCTCCGTGGAGATGAGTGACAGTGAGAAAAAGAGCACCATGGAGACCGGGGTCAGAGGTGAGACGTTCAGCATGTTGTTCACAAAGCCTGAGGAAATACATAATCTTAATACTGATGGAGGAGGCAGAGAAATACATCCACACAGCGCTGCAGGGTTAACGCTTCAGTTTTGTCGGAAGGCCCAAGAAGAGTTATTGTTTTATAGATTCTGCAGAGACTGAATGGTTCCTTATGCCAAATGTTCCTTTTGTGTGTCTGATTGGTTTTAAAACAGGGAGAATTGGTCTTAAGTTGTGAATAAACACATTCATAAGCTGCAGATGAAGCAGCGTGAGCAACCTAAGGTTAAGTGTCATGCCTAAGGACACATCAGCCATGTGGGTGCAGGAGCTGGGAATCGAACCCCTGATCATGTACTGTACACAGACAGCTGTAGAACCTCACAAAGGGGGGCAGCCATCTGGTTCAGTTCTCTGATGCCTTCTTCAGGGCTCAGAGTCGGGCTGTGGTGCTGCTTCATTAGCTTTTGTCAAATGGAGCGATGACAAATACCTGAATCTTAAAGGTCACATATGATGAAAAATCCACTTCACCATGTTCCTCTAACTCTAACATGTGTCTCTAGTCTGTCTACAAACCCCCCAATGATGAGAAAAGTCCATCCTCTCCGTCTTCTGCCTGCTCCACTTTTCAGAAAATGTGTGCTCAAACAGGCCGTTTGGCGTTTTTCCCTTCATGACATCACAAAGGGCAGTAGCCCCTCCCCCAGGTGGGTGACACTCCCACAGCTAGGTGTTTGTTCTGCCCTCTGAGTCTGCCTTCTCACCGTAAACAATAGGACATGGAGCGAGAAAGACTGAGTACACCCAAGCCCTTTCCAGAGAGGGGGCGTGGTCAGATACAGCTCATTTACATATTTAAAGGTACAGACACAGCTCATAAATTCATAAATGATTAAAGAACGATCTGAAATATCTCAGATGTAACTCTATCGACTCCCCTGCACAGCTCACTCTGTGTGTTGTAGTTTTTATGAACCCTGGTTGTTCATGTGTGGTGATTTTCTCACCATAAGCCGCCCGTCTTTTCCTCCCAGCGTTGTCTCTCCTCAGTGAAATGGTGTCTCTTTCACATAATGTCTCCCCGGGGATGTTTAAGGATTCATACATTTCCACCTCATTTACTCTGCCAGCCTGGGGACGGCGGCCTGGATATGACTGTTCACTATGTGTGTGTGTGTGTGTGTGTGTGTGTGTGTGTGTGTGTGTGTGTGTGTGTGTGTGTGTGTCTGCATGAGTGTGTGTGTGTGTGTGTGTGTGTGTGTGTGTGTGTGTCAGTGAGCCTGTGGTTGTTGTGGTGGATAAATGATCCTCCTCGGGGGCAGAGGAGGGTGTTACATGTTGTGTTTTAGTGAAACTGTGTGTTATTAGATTCTGGCATCATCCTGAGATTGAGGATCACACACGCACGCACGCACGCACGCACGCACGCACGCACGCACGCACGCACACACGTCAGTCAGTTAGCGATTAAAGAGGTTAGTTGGGCGTTAGAAGAACGAGGCGTAGAAAGAGGGCGCAGACCTTCATTTCTACATCGCTGCCGTCCGACTGACATTCAGTTGTCGTCCGATCTCCGCCCAGCTGCTCGGTTGTAGTTGTCTTGTTTGAACTCCGCTGTTCATCTCCCAGTTACTGCTCGCATCAAATGTAAAACTCTGCTGCTCGCTTACAAAACGTCTCCTCCTCACTTTAACTCATCCAGGTCTACACTCCCCCCCCCCCCCTCGACACTATTCCCCACGATTTCTGGTGGTATTGCAACATTTGGTCTGTATTCATGTTATGACCACTAAATGAAAGACTGGAGTCACATTAAGTGAAAGGAAATAAGCTGACGGGTCAGTCACTCAAAGCAGCCCACACAGGGCAGTCGGATCGGGTGCTTACCCTCTGCCTTAAACTAAACATCACACCAACTAATCCCTCAACAACAGTCAACAAAAGCCGTGAAAAACAAACAAACTTGATCAACAGAAGAGACTCCATGAGCTGCGACGTTCAGACGCCAAGGAGAGAGAGTGAGCAGGCCAGTATCTGCCTCCTTTCCAAGATGGCTGCTGCTGTGTTTCTCTGAGCTTGTGGCTGGTTATCTGGGGAATCCTTCACTTTTTATCTTAAACTGGATTAGGAAGATGCCACCTGATATTAAAAAGAAGAAAAGGACAACGAACAGCCAATCATGTCGCAGGGATATGGGTAGGCGGGCTTACAGACGTTTAGAGCGGAGTGAAAACACAGCCGAAATTAACGATCGCGGCACTGAAAGAAACGCCAAACCTACAGGCTCAAAGCACGACAAAACATCGTCGACAAGATGACAAGAAAAGCCGCTCAACTTCTGGAGTTTAAAGACATTTTGACTATTTACAGTCCGGCAAAAAACAGAGTAACGTGCTCTGTAAACTGTGCCGAAGAGAAGTGCAGCTAAAACAGCTAACACTCACTTTCCCCCCATTTGAAACAATGTGATCCGTTAAAACACACAGAAGGAAATAAATGTCCAAATGTCATAGACGAGTGTTAGTGTGGAGCGTATTATAAATGATATAAACTGTCTGTGCATGGTGTGGACCCCAGTGGGCCAGTGAGTGTTACTCCCCAGCCACAAACTGTCATATTAGCGTCTTCCAGCTCCGTGCTCTGAGCTTATGATGCTGAAATGTTTCTGTTTCATTACAGTTTGTCATGTTCTGACAATAAAGAATAATTAATTAAATAATAATATTAACCATCTGGTTTCTTCAACTTTCACTCAGGAACAAAAATCAGCTTTTAAATTTGAAATAAATAATAATTGACAACTATCGTGATAATTATCGATATCGACTGATATCAGCTTTAAGTCAGCGTCAGTTTCTCTCTTATTTTGTAATTGATCTAAATGTTTTCACACTAACCTGTTGATTGATCATCTTATCCTCCATCTCGACATGTGACAAGACAACAATAAGCCCCGGGCTGACAGAAGCTGAGCCCCGCCCCCTCTAACAATCAGCTCCTGTCTGAGCTCCTTCTTTAATTGTTTTTGAACAGACCCACCAGTGAGCACAGTGTACGGTTTTATTTATACATGCTATCAAAAGCAGCCTCGCGCGTCATTAAGCCTTGTTTTGTCACTCTTCCTGCTGCTCACCATTGATTGCCTCTATGAATAGCCACACTTTCCCGGATGACAGACACGGAGAAATCTCCCAGGCTCAAAGACACAAACAGTGCGTTCATGCAGCCGAGGAAACGCTGTCATATGTTCTCTTCAGAGTATTCATGTGACAGAGACACAGAGCGTGGACGACCGTGTGAGGCAGATGAGAGAATCAATGTGGACCTATTCAGTTGCCATAGTGATCGAGGAACTGTAGGTGCTGCAGGGGACGGTGTGTTGGAGTGCTGTTAATGTGTGTCTGTACGTAAGCAAAGGAAAAACACACTGTTTATGAATTGTAATGCAGGTGTTGATATTGTAAGTGTTCAGAGCTCTAAAGATATTTTACCTGGAAAACCACAAATCAGAATATGGGCAGTAGTGACTCAATCTGTAGGGACTTGGTTTGGGAACCGGAGGGTCGCTGGTTCATGCCCTGATGTGGACCATAATATGGAAATAGGTCTGGTAACTGGAGAGGTGCCAGGACACTTCCTGAGCACCGCAGAGAAACCCTTGAACAAGGCTCTGAACCCACAACTATTCTGGTGCGCTCCCTGTGTAGCAGCCCCACTCTGACATCTCTCCACTGATGCACGTCCACAGGTCCTGTTTGTGCATGTGTGAGAAGCATGTCTCTCAATAAACAGAGTGTAAAACCAGAATTTACTGGGATTAATAAGGAATGTAAAATTCAAAAATACATGCAACTTGTGATCGTGCAGATCTGAAAATATGTAATGTTAAAGTCAAGTTTATTTGTATAGCATGTTAAAGACAGCCTCAGCTGAACAAAAGTCTTTTACCGTCTTTTCTCCCTCAGTAGGTCAAGAAAACAAACTAGAGGAGACTGTAGGTGTAGAACTGAATGAAGTCAAAAGGTAGCATCATGCACACATTCCTGGAATAAATTACTGTCACATATCATTAATCTTAATGTCAGGGTTGGTAATTTTGGTTGAAATTGTCTTTAGGTCCTGACAGGAATTAATAACCTAATGCCTTCAGGACTACGGATGAAATTTTTGCTTTTGTGCTAATTCTGTCATTTTACATGGATGCTTTTTTGCTGATATGTTGATTAATGTGCTCTGTCCTTATTCAATAAATACAAAAGTGTGTGGAGTGCTGGTTTGATTGAAAAAGACAACAAGTGACCAGCGGTGGTGGGCAGCATGACGCGGTGCCTGTGGGTTTCTACTTCACAACAATCGCTGCAGGCTGAGGGCTCAACTGCCCTGACAATTTCAAACTCCACATGATGAAAACAGATGGTACTAAAAGGCAATAAAGCAAGTTTATTTATATTGCACATTTCACATCAACAAGGCAATTCAAAGTGCTTCACACAAGAGCTACACAGCTGCACATGTGCATGTTCTGAGCTTTGCTGAACGAAGTGAAAATTGTCACATTTAAAAACTGTTTCCCTCTGGCTCCGGGAGATCCAACCAAAAATAGACTGTTTCATGTAACCTTTTTCCACGTCACTTTCCTTTTCGTTAGCACCAGTTATCAGGTCAACAGGTGTTGCAGCGATGGAAGCGGGCAAGAGAAGTGGTTCAGATAGAAGTGATTGTACCCGACCTAAAAAGCCTCTGCATGTTTCTAATAAGCTCCACGAGCAGAAACGTGCTCAAACTAGGATCAATATTGGAGATGCTTTTGAAAAATGGAGAGAGGTTAGAACACAGAAAGGTTTACAGACCCATGCAGAGCTGGATAAACACTGAAGCTTCAGAGTCCACCACATGGTGACCTGTGTGAACATCAACTATAGAGAGGAGGGGGGGGGGACAGCTCTCTATGATGTTTAGAGTTTAGACTGCAGTACCCATTTTAAACACTAGGTGTCAAAGTTACAGACTGCTCCTTTAAAATATGCTTACTGCTTTAATTTGCAGAGTTACTTTTAAGGATCCAGGCCTTCATTAGCCTCTGTACTGACGTGTGTGTGTGTGTGTGTGTGTGTGTGTGTGTGTGTGTGTGTGTGTGTGTGTGTGATAATAGGAGTTGTTCCCTGTGGTCAGATCTCACTGCTGAGCTGAGTTGTGTGTTTTGCATACGGTTCCTTTTCTCCTGATGGCCTCTTTCTTTCTTTCTCTCTCAGTGACTCAGCTCCTCTCCTCTGCTCGCTCAGAGGCTCCTGATTACAAACCAGCACCATTATATTAATCAGTAAACCTCATCGGGCCGAGCCTGTTTAACAGACTTGATTACACCACAAGTTTCCTCTGCAGGTCATCACTAGATATTTCCTATCTTTGCAAAAGACAACACACATGTTGTTCATAATAATCAAATCTAACCCTACACTTGGCCTGATTTTAACCAGGGATTAAAGGGTTAAACTGTGGCCAACGTAAATGGACTTGAGCTTGTATTTTTCTTTTCTAGTCCTCTTGACTACTCAAAGTGCTTTTACGCCACAGGTCACACATAGACATTCACACACTGATGGTAGAGACTGCAGAGTAAAGTGTTCATCAGAAGTAACTAATCCCATTTATACACATTCATACACCACCAATGAAGCAGAGGGAGCAATTTGTGGTTAAAAGTCTTGCCAAATGACACATGGGACATGTGGCTGCATGAGCTGGGGATCGGACCTCTGACCTTCCGGTTTCAGAGCCTGCTGACTCTACCACTGAGCCACAGCCGCCCTTTAATATGTCTAACAGGAAGTTTTTTACTTGTTTGTTTCTGTTTTTGTCTTTCTGCTGAGCGGTATGCCTACATAAGGATTTTAATCATCACTTAAGTCCATTCATCACATTTTCGCAGTGACCATGGCTTGAGTGTGTGGCTCAAATCCCAGAAATTGTATACTGTGTTCAAGGTTTCACATTTTAAATATGACAAAAATATATGTTAAACTGCCTCCAAATTCTTTTTAGAAACCACAAAGACAAAAAACAAGATGGTGGCGCACATTGATTCAGGGACTCGGTGCTCTCAACTTTTACATTCCCATTATAGGTTTAGTACTTCTCACATAATTACGTTGTACCTGGCTGGTTGCCATGGGGGGAGAGGGGGGAGAGGGGGGGAGAGGGGGGGGGTTACCCTGTATACAATAGGTTAGATCAATGATTCCCAAAGAGGGGCCCCTTATAACAGAGGCGTTGCAGGGGCTAGATCAGCTGAGCCAGAGGGGGGACAACATCGCTGTGTGTGTGCATGTTTTCTGTGTATGTGGAGCAACCGCTGTGCCGTGCACTCTCACTTCTGAAATGCTGTAATGTAAATTAACAGACTGGGAGACCAATACACAGAATCAATAGAAACATCTTGGGGCGCTGGTGGCGCAGTGGTTAGTGCGCGCACCCCATGTATGGAGGCTGTAGTCACAAGCAGGCGGCCCAGGTTCACATCCCACCTGTGGCTTCTTTCCTGCATGTCATTCCCCACTCTCTCTCTCTCCCTGATTTCCAACACTATCCACTGTCCTATCTCTCCATTAAAGGCACAGAAAGCCCAAAAATAAATCTTAAAAAAGAAAAATCTTAAGGGAAGGGGAGGAGCTGAGGGATGAAGGATGCTATTTGTTCTGATCTGAAAGAATAAAGCCAGCCGTCTTTTATTAAAGTCACAGTCGTTGTGTCACTTGCTGATCAATCTGGACGTGGTTATACGCCAACATCTTCTACGAGTCCTTCTGTTCACGGCTTGCAACATCAAATATAAGAGTTTACAAAAAACAGCTCGATCTCAGGGGAATAATAGTCGCCTGGTGGTCATGTTGAATGTGCTTATGAGCTAAAAGTTCAAGCACTGCCATCACACATTGAACATTTAATTAAAGGTTACAGCTCTGGCAACGACCATGAGTCTCTGCTGCTCTTTTACACTTACTATCACGTCTCTCCAGTTTAACAGCTCTTTTTCTTCTCACTTTCTGCTTCCTCTCTAAATCAGGTCAGCTTCACTGTCAGTCATAATTAATGGATCGGCTCACAGGGAGTTCATTCTACTTTATGCTCTCTCTCTTCCACACCTTACAAATCATCTCTTTACTCTTGCTTTATGTCTCTTCTTTTCTCTCTTTGCTGAGTTATAGGACCGGACCCTCTTTCCTCCGCTCTCTTGATGGAAACATCGTCTTTATTCTGGGTCAAACACACGCAGCACAGAACAGAAGAGGAGTCAAATATTGCATGACAGTAAACAAAAAAACAGTGCTTTGTCCGGACAAAGGAGCTAAAAGTGTCTCCCCCCCCCCCCCCCCCCCCACTCCTCACATTTGCAGATCAATGGAGGGCATTGAGTGGGTCTCTGAGTGAAGCCCCCTGTTTGTTTACCTCCGCTGACCCAGAACGAACATGCACAAAAACCAAAACCAGAGCAGGGAGGAGTGGTGAGGGATAGGACTCAAATAGGCTGTATAGCTGGTACAAATGGTGAAGTCTGCCTCATGCCAGTTTGGCTCAAGCCTTCACCTCCTCTTTATTCTCTTTTTAGCCTTCACCTACCCATCATGCCTTGCTTTTTCTACTGAGTTAATGCACTATGTGAGTGCTAGCTGGAGCAAAAATGAAAAGCGAAATGGGCTGTAAGTCACACCAAATAGTAAAATGCAAAAAAAAGAGTACACTCAGTGCACGTTATGAGATGGAAAAATAAACAGCTGGGGATCAATTATTGTAAAAGATCAGAAGAGTAAATTGATCTGCCCTGTGGGTTTGGTCTTAGAAGTCACAAATTAAAACTTCATCTTTACGTTTTTGACATATGTGGATTTATATCATGTAGCCCAGTGGTTCCCAAAGTGGGGGTTTGGACCCAGCCCACACAAGAAGGGGGGTTGTGAGGTGCTGAGGTTTTAAGATCGGGTAGAATCAGTTCTATCTGTTCGCTTGTCCGCTTCGCTGCAACACAAAATGGGAACAGTTGAAATTTAAAACATCATAGAGAGCTGTCTCCCTCCCACCCCTGCTGGGGTCAGGATGAGGCAGAAACTGGAGGTTTTATGAGGAATAAAAGTTTCCTGATCCTATCCGATTATGTTATCCGTGTTTTTTAAACTTATTTTGTACAACCTGATTTCAAGATGTATTCCTATTGGAGAGCTTCAATGCTGTTGGATTACTTTTGAACAACAAGGCCGAGCTGCTTGCTAAGAGGCAAAAAGAGGACAAACACATCAACACTGTGATGAAACTCTCACATGTGCACGATGAGAGAATGCCAAGCTTTAGTGGGTTTTTTTTTTTACTGAACTGTAAGAGAGGAAATTACATCCAAATATTTGATTTGGCCTGTTATGTAAGTTGGGGCATATTGTGTGGACTCCTACCTGTTTGCATGTGTTGGTTTTGTGTTTGCACTGACACACATTTGCCCATCTGCTTAACTCCGAATGCAAACAAGTGAGAGCAGAATCACACAGCTCTCTCTCTCTCTCTCTCTGTCTGCAGCCTCGTCTCTCTTTCTCACCTGTCTGTTTGCATGCACTCACCTTCGCTCTGTGTGCAGACTTGTCACCGTGCCTCATTGTAACACAATTATAAAGATGTGACATATTCAAGTTATGTAAGAGCTCTTCCACAGTGTGTGTTTTTTTTTTTCAAGCTCAGACGAGTTGAGATCAAAAGTTTATTAAGTTGTGTCTGTTAAGCAACCTCAAGGTGCAACGACACTGGTTTGTCACAAGTTGGGGACTTTAGTGCATGTTGCTGTTTTCTATTTCAACCTGAATTTCCTCTCTGTGCCATCACTCTAAACAAATACCAATAAAAAGTCCTCTTTGACCAGTTTAAATAAGTGTCAGAGCTCCTCTTCAACATGTGTGTGAAGTTTCTTGTTCTAAATCCACTCTGATCCTGTATTTGATCATGTCTATAAACCCCTCTATTTCAGCCCTGCTCAGAACAGGCTGTTTCTGTGTCTGTACCTTTAAATATGTAAATGAGCTGTGTCTGACCACGCCCCCTCTCTGGAAGGGCTTGGGTGTACTCGGTCTTTCTCGCTCCATGTCCTATTGTTTACGGTGAGAAGGCAGACTCAGAGGGCAGAACAAACACCTAGCTGTGGGAGTGTCACCCCCCAAGGTACAGTGCACTGTAAAAAAAACAAACAAAAAAAAAAAACGAGTTGTTTTAACTAAAAAGTCCAGGCTGCTTTAAAATTTTAAGTTAAGTGAACATAAAAATTTAAGTTGCGATACATTTGATGCATTATCAGCCCTGTAGTAACACTGAGGGGAGTTTACAGTCAGCTGAATCAGCACATAGAAAACTTAACAAAACATTGTGACAAAGCGGGTCAGAAGCTCTTCTCTTATTCATCACTTAAATCTTCATTTGATATCAAATCACTTTTTTTTTTTTTAATTATTGATTACAGCTGTGTATTTGCTTGTGTAACATTGCAGAAACTTACTATCTCAGGTTTGTTTGTGTTAGCATTAAGTCACAGTTCACATCAAAGTATAAATTAACTTAAAGCAAACACACAGTCTTGACTTAGTTCAGTCATTTTTATCAAGTTTCTTGAATTGTAAAATATCATTGTTTGTCTTATCCATACTTACCTCTGTTTGTAAAGTTCCCCATGTGGTCCCATGCTGCTAAAAGGGGCCAGCCCAGCACTTCCTGGGTATTTATCAGATTGATGATGTCATCGCTGACATCACTGGGGCAGACCATTTTGAAGGGGTTTTATTTCTGAGAAATGTTTTCTTTCTAATAATTTCTTTCATGTTTGAGTTACTGGTGGAATGTAATTTAATTATTTAAAGTTAATTTATTTGAGTAAATGATCTGAGGTTAGTTTAAGGGTTTATTTAGATTTCTTTGCTTTGAGAGAAAAGTGTAAACCCACTATTTGAGTTATGCTGCACCCAGCGGCGGCCATTTTGTTAAAGGGGCTGTCTATAAAGCCAGGAGACGTGTGTTCTCGCATGAGGAGAGGTGAGGACGTGCTGCCTTTAACATGTGTCTTAGTCTGATTTAATCATTAAGTAAGTTGCTTTAATTACATTGAACTTTTGTTAAGTTAACACGTGTTGGTTTAATCTCGTGCGAGAGTTCTCCCTCGCCCCGGTCTCAGGCGTGTGTGAGAGACGGGGAGCTTCGGGAGAAATCTCATGTGAGAGTTGAAAAATAATTATATATTTATATTATTACACTGTTATAATAATTAATGAATGAATATGTAACGTCCGGTTATAGCAATGATTATAATATACTTCCACAACATGATCATTATTATTGCCACCATCATCACTACCAGCAACAACAAAATCACGCTATTATTATACAGCGGGGTGTTCCACAAACCCTCCCATACAAAAACATTCATTCAGAGCCTCTCAGAGAGCTGGGGCTCTAATTGATGATGCACGCATATGAAGTAGTAGAGGACCCGCACTTCACATATTTTTTAAAAGTGCTCAAGCCTTGTGACAATGTTCCATCCCATGTGCAGATAAGCACAAAGAACAGCTGCGACACAGATGTGTCTGCGAGCAAGGAGAATTCGACAGAGCTCGCCATTTTTGAGTTAATAAGAATCACTTATCAAAGTTGGAAAACTTTCAATTAGTTGAGGTGACATAAACTTAAAGTCTTTATATGTGATTTTTTGATCCAGCAGATGTCGCCCTTGAGCACCAGCATGAAACCAAAACAACTCGCGCTGCATTGTTGTGTTAGCATGCTAATGCTAGCGATCTTTATTATGCTCGTATCGTCACACTGCATGTAAATTTACCTGAAATGAGCGTGATCTAGAAACACAGTTAAGCAGTGAGTACAGTATGTTATTCTTCTTTTCTCTAGTCCCTCAATTAAACAACTTTTATACACGAGGGGAGGAGTCAGCCGGCCGTCCTGGCGATGTAAACAAAGTGAAGATAGGACTCTGAAAACTCTGAAAACATCACAGACAGTGGGACTCGGGTGTTACACCCATTGTAGACAGTCATGACTCACAGAGTTATTTTCAGAGGAGATACTTGATTTATATATTTAAGTGTGAAAAATCACAAATAAAGACTTTAACAGTAACATTTTCATAGACTTGAAGTAAAACTAACTTAGAATTTGATGTCATCATCACTTTTTGTTTTTACAGTGTGTGGGACTAACTAAACCTAATGGAAGTTAAAGGTTGTTTTCAGGTGTATGTCGACAACTAGAGCTGTTAAAATTTAGATTCCTTTAAAAGACAGAATCATTGCTATTGTGTAAGTACAACAACGCCCTCCCACGTGTCCGTTGTCAGCTTGGTGTCTGGTCATTATGGCCTCCATGTTTTCTATAAATATCTGATACTGGACACCTTGAAGATGATTGCTCCCTACACATGTTGGAGTTTATCTTATTCTGATTTTGATCAGATTTTATTGCCTTTATGTGTTCTACATCATGGTTACATGTGCATGAAGGTTGTATATGTCATGTTTCAGGCTCTGTCTCTGTCTTACCCCCCTCCCTCCCTCCTCTGTCTCATCCTTCCCCTCCTTGGTGAGCAGCGTGGTTTGCAGCCGTGTGTGATCTGAATTTTAACATCGGTGTCTGTCGACCAAGCAGACTCCTGGGATTTCCTCCCTCTCTCTCTTCGTCTATGAGCTGGCGCTGCAGTCACATAGCCAGTCCAAATTACATGTGGTAATCACCTCTATCGTTTGCTCAAGCTGTCGCTGTCAAATAAACGGCTGATTTCACCCCCCCCATGCAAGGCGCTAATTTTGTGAACAGAGAAGCACGACGGACCCTCCTCTTTGAGAGTTTTTTTAATGTGCTGTGTCGAACCTGTGGAGCATATCAGGCTCATGAATCGATGAAGTTTCACCGCTGCCCGAGTCCTCCCGCCGCTGTCATGGGAACAAAAGCTCAGTCTAAAGTGCTCAGGGATTGTGGGCTTATGAAACCTCCAGGACTAGTTGTTCATTTTGTTCTGCTCTTTAAGGGCTTTAGTGATCATAGTTCATCTCAGTTCAAGAGGTATTTAAAGAAAAGGTGCTGAGGTCTCTGCTCAGATGCTGCTGGAGAGTCTGAACAGGACGATAAAATAATGTTTAAGCTTATTTAAGTCCATGTAGTACAGAAACCAGCAGATTAGCTTTGATAAGTAAAAGCCTCCACATTAAAGCAACTGGTAGAAATAAACTTTAACATTATGGAAAACATGAAATAATTCATTTTGTAATTATAGTTTTAATAATTATTTTCATTGTTTAATCTTCCAACAAGACTTCCAGCTTGTTTCTCCAGCTCCTGCTCTCTTAGTTAAATCCTGGTTGTATATATTCTCATTCTTAGTTTTTATATTTTTAGTGCTTATTTACTTTGTATTTAATATTATATTGTGTTTATTTGCTAATATTGTGTGTTTGGACAAGTAAATCTTAATTCTTTTCTATTTCCCTCTCCTCTTGTATTTATCTGATAATCAAAATAAATTTAAAGCAAAGATTTGCAAGTTGAGATCTTCCTGGAGCATGAAAGAATCCCAGATTTTGGTGGCCTCTGGCTCGTTGTATTGGCCACGTTTTAGTCATAGAGGCTTGTCTGAATATTTAGAATAATCAATGAGTGTCCTCACAATCCTGTTTAGCAGACGCTTTTGTCCAAAGTAACATACATCAGCGAGTAAACAACACAAGCATGGATCTATAGAGAAGAGGAAACATCATCAATACGTTTTATTTTTTAATGTAACCTTTTTTGAACCGGATCATTAACCCGTCGAGATCAAGCTCTTCTTCATGAGGTCGACCAGCAGCACACGTCTTAATAAACATTACATGATAAAGAAACTCTTTCACAAACAATAAGTGAAGAGTAAAGAACAATTAAAATGTGCAAAATGGTTCGCAGTTAAAGTGATCACAGATTACGATTCAGAAACACACCAGGCACTGGCCAATTGTCTCGCATTTTTTTGTCATTTGAGATCGCTCCAGCGGCTTAGAGCGAAATAAGATCTGCCCCCCGGTGGTGGAATGAACTTCCAAACTCCATGTGATCTGCAGAGTCCCTCTGCACCTTTAAGAAAAAGCTAAAGACCCAGCTCTTTCATGAATACCTACTAACTTAATGATGATGGTCTCCATATTATTGATGATGATGATGGTAATGACGATGGTTTTTGTTTGATAACGACGACTTATAAGATGGTTTCTATACTGATTAGAGCTCTCAAGAACTGCCCTCAATGTTGTGCTTTGCCTCTGGTCACTTCCTGTCAGCACCTGTGTGTCCAATCAGACTCAAAGCTGATCGTTTGCTCTTACTGACATTGTTCCCTTTTTTCTAGATCCTTGCTTGTGTTGTTCTTACTCTCTGATGTACGTCGCTTTGGAGAAAAGAGTCTGATAAGTGAATTGTAGAATCAGTCTGGACACGAGGAACAGACAGTTTCAAACATGAGAGGAACACAAGATTGTGACTTTTTTTAAAATTTTTTAGGTAAGAACATAAATAAGTTCGCTTTAAGTCCGATCCTATACAGGTGCTGACAGGCAGCGACCAGAGGCAAAGGGCTGGAGCTATTAAAGAAACTTTATTAACTCACTCATGTCCCTGGTCCCATTAGTCAGCGCACTCCTTAATGTTTCCTCATACTTATATCTTATCATTTGTAAAATCTCTGTGCTTTCTACTCAGCTGGACCATCAGCTGGCCGTCCTCACCAACAATCCTGAGGAACCTACAAGACCTGGGAGCGAAAATATGTACTACTAGAACGACTAGAAGTATTTCACATAAAAGCCCTAATAGTCGGTTTTAACACTAGCCCCGCCTCTGACAGGGTAAATAGCCAATCAGAGTTTAGGTTTTTTGGGGGGGCACCTCGGGTGGCCAATCATATTTCAAGGGGGGGCCCATGCCAACCCTCTGGACACGCTCCTGCATTTGGGTAAACGTTTCAAATAGGCTAGAAAGACCCTGACATTTCTTCACCCTCATTAAATCATATTTCCTTTTCAGCTCACAACATACACTTGGCTGCTATCCAGATCTGCTGCTATGAGGTGTCTAACACTTCTGTATCACTACACAGACTTACCGGACGATGGTAGACAGATTTAAAATACTGTATTCGCAAAAGTTACCAAGATGAATGTATTCATGAAAATTCCGTTACATTCTGCAGACGAGGGAGATGACATCACCCATCATCCCCTCTCGTATCGCCGGCCGCCTATATCATCATGACTCATGTTGATATTTATGCAAATGACAAGCTGAGAGTTATCCATGTTCTCAGGGTTGTTCTCTGATGTTGCTGCAGGGAACATACACACTGCACAGTATCGACGCGGTGAAGTATGTAGCTCCTGGTGTGAAAATGTGAGAAAAACATCCTCACCTTTTCTCATTGAGATGCATCTCAGTGGAGCTCATGTTTCTGCTGCTACAGTCACCTCTGCAGCTCCAACAAGCCCCACAGAGTCACACACAGCCGCAGCAGCAGACTCACACACTGCAGCCCCGAGGCTGGACAGACACATCATCATGTGGAATGGGATCATGGCGCATCGCTTACGTCTTCACTGGGCTGTGAAATGAGAGAGAGATGATTTCACTCCGTGTAACAACTTCCAAACGCTGGTCCTTTTATTCAAGGGGAAAACGTTTGAGAGTGAGGTGTGTGTGTGTGTGTGTGTCCACATTTTAGCTGTTGAGGGTTAAAGATGTATTGGGCTTTACATTTTCTCAAAAACTGATCACTAGATTGGAATATTTTTTATTTTGAGTACAGCTCACTGAATGATTTACATAAATAGAAGCTGATTTTGTCATCGGCCCATTTTAAAATAAGAATGTGTGACATGTTCCACATAAATAAATCATAAAGTCTGTCCTGTGTAAATGTGTCTCTGAGTCCTGACTGTCTACAATGAGGGAGAAGCTCGAGTCCCGCTGGCTGTGTTGTTGTCAGAGCCGTGTTTACATGGACGGGACGGCCGGCTCCTCCCCTTGTGTATAAAAGCTGTTTTAGTCAAGGACTAGAGAGAAGAAGAAGAACATACTCACTGATTATTTGGATGTTAGTAAGAGTTTTTAGATCACGCTCATTCTGTGTCAGTTTACATGAAATGTGAAATGTTAGCATGCTAACTCAACAATGCAGGACACAGGTGATCGTAGCTCGAGCCAAGGAGTATTTTGTCCGACACTTGTGCTTAATGGTGTTTAATGATGGTGCCTTCTAATCCATAACTCCTTCATGATAACGTGAGTGGAGGGGGGTTGGAGGTGTGTCGCTGTAGGAGAGCAGAGGCCAAGCAGCAGTTTGTTTTGGTTTCATGCTGGTGCTCAAGGGCGACATCTACTGGATCAAAAAGTTGCACATTCCTCATTCGAAGGCTCAGATGTTCCCAAATTTAGGGCAGACCCCCTAGGATCATCTGACCAGTGTATGTACATGTTTTATAACTGAATGCTGTGATTTCAGTTTATCCTTCACATGAAACCTTGTTGGTGCCATCTTGGCCAGGACTCCATTGTAACATAGATTTTTATTTATCTTAAAGGGAATATTCCTGGTGAACTACTTGTGAAAATAAAACACATGCCAAGTAACTGTTGGAATTTTAATGTTGCTAATCCAACTGTTAGATCTTGCTTTGTCTGTAAGATCGGCCTATTTTTGTATTTGAACACCTCCTTTCTTTAGCTCCTCTCCTCATGTTTACACTCACTTCAGTGCAGACCTCGTCCATGTTTTCAGTCTGTCAGTCGTCAGCTGTTTGCACGATAGAGGATTTGATTTGACTCAGATGACATGATCAGCCCCACTCCTCTCTGTCTTAAAAAGAGGAAGCACTCTGTGATTTCTTTTTTCATTCAGCCTCTCTTTCATTTCCCAGTTTCAGAGTGTGATAACTGATTCCACTAGCTCGGGCTACTCGTATTATTTTTGATGATTTGTCGCTCCTCCGTTGTTAGGTGAAGGCTCACATCCACCTCTGTCTTCCCCACCAAATGCCTCGTCAGTGCTGCATCTTCTTAATTTAATTCCCAACTCGTCGCCGTCGTCTCAGCTTTCTTTCACTCGTCGCTTGATACGTCGTGAGTTTCATGTTGGCACTCCATGTTCTGATCCGCCGGAGCTTTGATCTTTGTCTGTCAGCGCTGACAGACAGCGTGGCCAATTTAATTAGTCGAACAATCCGACAGAAAATTACAGCAGCGGAGAGTCGCCTGCTGGAGAGGAGATATCTCGCTCTCTCGGAGGAATCCGTCGACTGATTCAACCACCTGACTAGTCTCCTCTCATGTTACCGTTACAATTAGACTCATTGTAATCCTGAATCATCCAATTATCCAATCATTAAACAACCTGCTACATGTTCTCTCGTCTCCTAATTATAGCCTTTGTTTCAATGTATGTGCACATGATCATCATTACAAATATTATAATCAGAGGTTTCACAGAGAACACACATGAGGTCTGTACACTACAATTATGATTATTATTTTATTAGATGCTGCAGCTTTTAAAGGAGCAGTCAGTAAGATGTGTAGTGACTGAAATGATAAAGTGAGCTTACTGTCTGATCAGACATTATGGAAACATGCTATGTTGAAGTGTTGGCTACTCTGACAACAATGCAGACTGAGGGCTCAACTGCCCTGACAATTTCAAACTCCACATGATGAAAACAGATGGTACTAAAAGGCAATAAAGCAAGTTTATTTATATTGCACATTTCACATCAACAAGGCAATTCAAAGTGCTTCACACAAGAGCTACACAGCTGCACACGTGCATGTTCTGAGCTTTGCTGAACGAAGTGAAAATTGTCACATTTAAAAACTGTTTCCCTCTGGCTCCGGGAGATCCAACCAAAAATAGACTGTTTCATGTAACCTTTTTCACTCTAAGCCTTGTCTCTGTTAGCACCAGTTATCAGGTCAAACCAACAGGTGTTGCAGCGATGGAAGCGGGCAAGAGAAGTGGTTCAGATAGAAGTGATTGTACCCGACCTAAAAAGCCTCTGCATGTTTCTAATAAGCTCCACGAGCAGAAACGTGCTCAAACTAGGATCAATATTGGAGATGCTTTTGAAAAATGGAGAGAGGTTAGAACACAGAAAGGTTTACAGACCCATGCGGTTCACGCTGGTCGTGTTCTCCAAACAAAGTCCGAGCTGACTGTCGTCCGCTGCAGGCGATACCCTGACTATTGATAAGTGCCCTACTCATGGAACATAACAAACTGGATCCTCTTCAGACCTGTTGTTTACTAAAATGCCACCGAGTTAACATGCATCGCCTGACATTTCCACCTGCTACTTCAATAGTCAGAGCGTTCGGGCTGGAGGCCACAGAGGTGTCCTCTTTCACATGAAGTGGCTCTGGTGACACCAGAAGAAAAGATTGTGGATTTACAGCCTCTCTGCTCTGAGCTGACATCTCCACCTGACTCTGGAGTGGGGATTCATGTTCATATGAGAGCTCCTCCTTTTTGTTACACATGTTCTACGTTATCATCAGTCAGTGTCTTTAAAACGGTTTATCTTGTTTTTGACCCTATCGAACGTTTTAATCCTGTTCGTTGTGATCCATCACAATAAGAAAAAACACAAATCTCCTCTAACTGAGTTAGGCCCCATGTCCACCTAGCGTTTGTCTCTGAACGCCAGCTTCTTTTTTCAATTTGTTCCAAATAAGAAGAGAGCATCTTTCAAAAGCAGGCGGCCGCCCGGAGAAAAAGCGCAGCCCTCAGCTTCTTTTTCAGAGCATTCTGCGCACTCAAGTTAAAGTCTTTATATATATATAAAGTCTTTAATCCATTTCCCACTTAAATATATAAATCAAGTATCTCCTCTGAAAATAACTCTGTGAGTCATGACTGTCTACAATGGGTGTAACACCCGAGTCCCACTGTCTGTGATGTTTTCAGAGTTTTCAGAGTCCTATCTTCACTTTGTTTACATCGCCCGGACGGCCGGCTGACTCCTCCCCTCGTGTATAAAAGTTGTTTAATTGAGGGACTAGAGAAAAGAAGAATAACATACTGTACTCACTGCTTAACTGTGTTTCTAGATCACGCTCATTCCAGGTAAATTTACATGCAGTGTGAAGATACGAGCAGAATAAAGATCGCTAGCATTAGCATGCTAACACAACAATGCAGCGCAAGTTGTTTTGGTTTCATGCTGGTGCTCAAGGACGACATCTGCTGGATCAAAAAATCACATATAAAGCCTTTAAATCTTTAAACTTTTCAGAAATGTGCTCTTTTCCAAAAGTATGATCTTCCCTGTAGTTTTTTCGGACAGATTTCAGGAGTTTTGTGCATCTGTGAAAGCACCACAACTGTAAGAAAATAAACCAATTGCTAACTTGATTTGAGGTGAAACAGACAGTTAAGTGTGATAAATAGAGATGACTTGAAGGTTGCTACGTCTAGGCTACTCCTTACGTATATACAGAGTGTGATGTTTCTTCCTATGTTTTGGTATCAAGGTTGAAAGGGATTGGATCAACGCTTCAGCTGGTTTTTATGGATGATTAAACTGACCCTCTAACCTCTTAACCTTCAGAGCTGCAGGTGTGAATGAGTGCTTGTATCACCAGCAGCCAAGCAGAGTTAAGCCTAGAACATGGACTTGCAATGTTTAGGAGTATGAGCATGCAAAACTTTACTCCATCTATAGTGGAGGCTGTATTTATATCCTGAAACCAATACCAACGATGCAGACCCAATATAAAGATCTGTTCTCCTTTTAGAAGCAGCACCACACTGCAGCAGAGTCCTCGATGTGGATAGGGTTGAGAACTACATTAATCTATGTGCGAGGACAGTAAAGACAGCTGTGCCTGTATTGATGTGAGGGAAGAAGAGGGCATCAATTGAATGGTAGTGGATCCACCGGGGCCGTAAATCTCCAGAGGGGGCCAAGGACATAGCTCACTTTGGCCAATGGTTTCCATCGCAACCATAACTGGGATACATTGGGCTTCACTGCCACACATCATTTAACATTACAGAGACCCTGCTCCTGAACCTGAACACACACACACACACACACACACACACACACACACGGAGCGGGGGGTTTCAGGTGTGTGGTTGGTATGCAGCGTGCGTGGTTGAGGCGTTGCTCACTTTAGCCCTTTACAGAAGGAAATGAGACACAGCCCTCACCCGTCATTACTGTAATTGGTTAAACGGCAGCTACATGTATCTCTACTGCTGCCAATTTGAGCGTTGAAAATATCTGATTTAGTGAATAAAAAATAAGCAAAAGAAACAAGTTGTGGTTAAATATAAATGACAGGCGAGTGTTCTGGGAGAAGACGATAAGCACTTTACATTTTTATACTCGTCCTACTCCGACAGGCTCAGACGCACTGTGACAGACGACACATTTGCTATGACTTAAAAAAAAAAAATGATATCACTGCTCAATATTTTTTTTACACCAAATCAAAGATGTACAGATATAACTGTCCTGCACTGCTCAGCTGACGAGTCCAAAGTAATATGCACCTGATGACATCACACATTGACCTTTGTAACCGTTCCTTTGAGCTGCTTGACCTCAGTTTGGGATCCCTAACCACTTCCTGTTTCTGTGCTTAAATTAATGCGGCAATTGCGCTAATCTCAGCAAATTAAAATAGATACACTCTGCAGATGAGTTGATTAATAAGATCCATCACTGCAGCTGAATGCTCTAGAAACGTCACAGATTTCCTTCTGAGCCTTCTAAAGAACAAATAACTTCTTTAACACTTCATTGATAATTTGATTTTTTATCCCCCGGTTTCATCTGCAACCTTCCCGACGTTACGGTTTAAGTGAGTGACACGACTGCTGCACACAAGATTCATGGTCTTGGTCTTGACTCGGTCTTGGTCTTGGTCTTGTCTCGGTCTCACTCTGCCTTGGTCTTGGTCTTGGTCTTGGTCTTGTCTCGGTCTCACCCTGCCTTGGTCTTGGTCTTGGTCTTGTCTCGGTCTCGCCCTGCCTTGGTCTTGGTCTTGTCTCGGTCTCACTCTGCCTTGGTCTTGGTCTTGGTCTTGGTATTGTCTCGGTCTCACTCTGCCTTGGTCTTGGTCTTGGTCTTGGTCTTGTCTCGGTCTCGCCCTGCCTTGGTCTTGGTCTTGTCTCGGTCTGCCTTGGTCTTGGTCTTGGGCTTGGTCTTGCCCTGCCTTGGTCTTGGTCTTGTCTCGGTCTGCCTTGGTCTTGACTCAGTCTCGCCCTGCCTTGGTCTTGGTCTTGGTCTTGCCCTGCCTTGGTCTTGGTCTTGGTCTTGGTCTTGGTCTTGACTCGGTCTCACCCTGCCTTGGTCTTGGTCTTGATCCCTAAATGTCTTGGTCTTGTCTCGGTCTCGGAGCACTCTGGTCTCAGTATGTTTTGGTCTTGGTTAGTGTGGTCTTGACTAAAACACTAGATTCTCTGTATTATTGCTACTTTAACTTAAGTAAATGATCTGAATCCTAATCCCGTCCCTCTTACTCTTATATCTCTTATAAGTATCTTCTGTTAGGAACGTAGTGAACTCGGGGAATCATGCCATTAAAGCACTAATTTAGCACTTTAAACACACATGCAGATTTGCTCTCTCTCTCTCTCTCTCGCTCACACACACACACACACACACACACACACACTTGTGCAGTTTCACACACAAACACTTCTCCTCCCACTTGTAGGGCCTCTTCTCACCCATTGTGAAAGGAGAAGAAGAATCTGTAGTGTTCTCACCCGTCCTCTGCCCCGGATTGATTTTATGAAGCATTCCAAGAGGAGAGCAGGATAATGAGATCACAGCATGCATTTTTCATGGACAGGATGAAAGCGCTACAGACACGGCGTACAGAATCTACATTTCAAATAAACTGCAGCCCACGTCTCTACCCAAAAAAACAAAAAAACAACCTTTTGCCTGTGAAAAAGAAACGAACTCATCCCTCAGTGCTCTGCCTGTGAAGGGAAGACAATAACCTTTACCAATGGTGCGACAGATTGTGACAGAAACTGTGTGAGCAAAAGCAAAATGTGGTTAGAGATCGTTACTTCACAGGTCCTGGTTTTTAAATGGCGTAATTTGTAAAAAGAAAAACAAAAAAAAAAAAAACTACACGACAGCATGGGAACACAGAGTTTAGCTCAGGGTGAAAAGATGGAGGGCCCACGGCTGGCAGGAAACTTGTACATCTGACAACATTTTTTATTCTCACCACTGAGTGTAAGTAGCTAAATCCATTCATTGTAGTGTAAGTGTGAAAAACTGCAAACATGATTCCTAAGAGAAAATACAACATGTATACAGAAACACAATAACACAAGGTAGCCATTAGAAGCCTGCTCTTCATACTTGTTCAAAAGAGATACCATACTTTGTGGATGGAAATGTAATGTTGCAGAACTTAAGATTGGTCTCGGTGTCGAGTCCACTTTTTCAATGTCTCAGGTTCGTCTCGGAATTGAAAGCATTTTTACTCAGTCTTGTCTCGTTCTCAGACTCAGCGGATTTCGGATTTCTAGATTTTTTTGGGGGCGAAAAAAAAGTCTATGAAGAGCTCTTAAAACATGTCGATTTCTTTCCTTCTCTTTGTTCCGTCACATTTTTAATACCATCAGATGTCCAGTCTGCACTATTTTTCATTCAATAAATCTGATTTATTTGAAAAAATATCAGAAATTTGGGTCCAGTTGAGAATCACAATACGTACATCAAGTATTAAAAAACGTATTAAAAATATACATTAAATATATCTTTAAAATCAGTTTATTAGCGTTTTGACATGGGACTCTATGGGGGTCGACTCACTTTTGGAGCCAGCCTCAAGTGGCCATTTAAGGAACTGTAGCCCTTGGTCCACTGCTCAGCCCCGGAGGTTGCTGCTTGGATCTAACCTGCTCGCTGTCATCTGTAGGCAGCCTGAAAATAGACTAGCAGCCATTTCCTGTGGCTGTGTGACAGTGTGAGGGGAGAAGGCTCAATAGCAGTCATTACATTCTGATAAAGCCGGTAATTTCATTGCAGTAGGCAGGAGCTGCTCTGTGTGTGTGTGTGTGTGTGTGTGTGTGTGTGTGTGTGTGTGTGTGTGTGTGTGTGTGTGTTGAGTATTTCTTCTTGCAGATGTCTTGATGTAAAGGCACGTTTTCCACACAGTGACTCATGCTCAGCTCTGTAACATTCTCCTGAGATTTTCTCCACTTGTTATCGAGCAGCACGTTGTCCACTACGCTTACGTCAGTGAACATTTTTAACCGCTAACCACTCACAAGTACCGCAGCTCATCAGCATTCACAGCATGCTTAGCTACTGCCTTCCAAAAAAACACATCGGACAGTTTAAAATCTATGCATGTGACTCATCTCGACATCTGTTTTACTGCAGTGGTTGAGGTTTGAGGCACCACAAAAAATTCTACCTTGGTGACTGTTCAGTCGTTTATTTTTAGGGGAGGGGGAGGGGGTTATACCAGAGAGACAGGACAGTGGCAGGTATTTGGTGTTGCAGCGATGGAAGCGGTCAAGAGAAGTGGTTCAGATAGAAGTGATTGTACCCGACCTAAAAAGCCTCTGCATGTTTCTAATAAGCTCCACGAGCAGAAACGTGCTCAAACTAGGATCAATATTGGAGATGCTTTTGAAAAATGGAGAGAGGTTAGAACACAGAAAGGTTTACAGACCCATGCAGAGCTGGATAAACACTGAAGCTTCAGAGTCCACCACATGGTGACCTGTGTGAGCATGGACTCTAGACAGCATATTATACGATAAATTATCAGCTTTGCATTCATCCTCAAACTACCTGAGGTAGACAGATAAGCAATTGTATTCTTCTCCGGGTTTCAAGAGAGAGTAAAGCTAAGTGCAGTGCAGTTAGTTTGCTTTTCTTTCTGAAGAATATTAAAAAGCAATAAACATTTTTCTGTTGAACATCCACAGAGGATTGACAGAGGGGAGGAGTAGAGGAGGAGGGGGGGGGGGGGGGGGGGGGGGGGGGATAAGTGCTGGCAGGGAAAGAGGCTGTGAATGTTCAGGAATGTAAATATAACGCACGTCCCTCCCTCCCTCTCCACCAGCAGCTCCTCCTCATCATGCTGTAGCAATAACAGCAATTGAAATCACCATGGCAACAGAGTTTCTACCTGCGAGCGAGGCCATGGAGAAGGAGGACGAGGAGGGATGGAGAGAGAGCGAGAGAGAGAGAGAGGGATGGAGCCGCTCATAACTCGCCATGATTTATGGAGGTCTGGGAAGAGACATTTACAACACGTCCACTCTCTACACACACACACACACACACACACACACACACACACACACACACACACACACACACACACACACATTGTAAAGGACGTGAGGCTTTAAACACCAGACAGACAATCAGTGAGAAGGTTCATTCTCCCTCTGAGCTGCTCGATTCTGCCTCTCCTGTCGTCCTCTTTCTGTTCTCTTCCCTTCATCCTAACAACACAAAGATTTACTTTGATGCAGATGTTTCTGCTGTTTTTGTCTTTTTCTTAAAACTCTATTTCTCCAGATGTGACACACCTTATAACGAGAGTAACAAAACAGAAACAATATGAAATCATAAATGTCCTCGCTCAGTTTCACTACCGAAGCCAGGGGGTCTCCACCCATTTTTGATCAAAGGGCCACATTGAAAAAAATAAATTGTCCGAGATCTACTTCCCTCACATCTTGACTTTTAGTCATTCAACATATAAAAACAACAAACCGGCCGAGACAAGCTTCATATACTCGAGCCACATTAGCTCTTTGTGTCTCCGTGTTAGCAGCAAACTGTCCATCAGCAATAGCAGACTTCTGCAACCTTCCTGCAGCACCCTTAGATGAAGCCTCCAACGGGTGGCACAGCCTGTTAATTCTTTTTCTGATTAAAAACCTGGTACAGCAGTAGAGGCACACACACACTATTGCTTAAAAAAATAAAACAACCCCGCTGGAAATGGTTTGTTTTGTCCACCTTTGTTGTCCTTCATATGCATGGGTGGTTCTAGGCAGGGGCCAACAAGGGCCCCTGTAACACTGATCTTGGTCCCCCCCCTGTGGCCACCCCTCCAAAAGGAAGAGCCCCCCCTAATAACACACTGGAATTTGACTCAACAACCGGACTCACAGTCTAGTATTAACTACTGTTACTGAGACAAATATAAATCATGGTATTTAATTATATATATATATATATGTATATTTTTTTTAAAGCGATCATCTTTGTCTATTTTTCACCTGGGTTTAATGTTCCTCTCTGACAAAACAACTGGCCCCAGTTTGGCCTCCTCAGTAAAAGTGGTCTAGAACCGCCACTGGTCATATCTCCTAGCTAAACAGGCTCGCTAATAGATAGATACTTTATTGATCCTGAGGGAAATTCAAAGTATCCAGTAGCAGGTTACAAAGACATTCATGACATGAAACATTTGTTACAAATTAAACCACAAAACCGACGCCCCCCCCCAAGATTTAGACGGCCTTTGACCCTGTTGGCGAGCGTTAGAAAACCTAAAGCTAGGTGTTGGAAACCCCTGACTTGTAGTCCAGCAGATATGTGGATGTATTGTGCTTTTGATGATAAAAGCATGACACTTTGCACACTGTTAGAGCATGGCCTAAGTGAGATTTTTGGGGCCATTGCATATTTGTCCTATGGCGCCAATGGCAGCCATTTTTCAAAAGCACAATTCATTCACATATTTCACATATCTGCTGGACTATTAGAGGAAATGAAGGCGTCATGCAGAGGCTGTGGTGTGCAGAATGATTTCATGTCAGAAGGCTAAGGTTCACCCTCTATTTCAACGAGCTATACTACCTGCTTTGTGTTTCACTTCACTCCGTTTTTATTTTCTCTTCTTTGCCGCTACGTCCGCAGGTCTGTATGGTATCCAATCGCTGTGTTTCACCTTCATGCTGTCACTGGCTGGAGGGAAACCACACCCACTCCCCACGGAAGCCCAGAAGTGACGATTGAGCAGCTTCACTTTAAGAGAAAGCAAACTGACTCTACCTTTAACTAAACGGTCCTTCAGTCAGAGAATCAGTTTATCTAAGTGACAAATGTTTGATTTAAAGAGTAAATTCAACAAGTCATGGTCCCCCCCCCCACCCCCCCGCTCTGTGCTCTGAGCCATCCTCGTCTCCTCTCACCCCTCTGTGTTCTTGTTTTTCTTTGTAGAGCGAGTGAATCATCCTCTTCAGCTTCAGACTCGAGCAGATCAATGGACATCTCCACATGGGTCCTCACAGACCAAACCCGCTCTTCCTCCTCGCTCTGCCATCGCCATGGAGACTCTAGCGAGCGGCCCCCTCCACATGGCTGGACTTGTCAGAGACATGCAACGCTCCCTGGTGCTCACACACACACACACACACACACACACACACACACTCACACACACACACACACACACACACACACACACATACACACACACACACACACACACACACACACACACTCACACACACACACACACACACACACACACACACACTCACACACTCACACACACACACACACACACACACACACACACACAGACACTTCTTCAATTACGGAGAACAAAGAAATAGATCCTTTTCCCCGTCTTCCTTACTGTCCTTGCCTATCGACTCATGCACAATCTTTACAGTTCCATCTTTTTTTTTTTCTTGGCTTTCCAAGGCCTCCCATGCTACAGACGCTGTTAGATTTCCCCAGTGCATGCTGGGTAACAGCTCTCAAAGAAGTTCGCACACACTGACAGACAGTGAAGTCCAGAGGGGAAACAGTGGACCGGGATGACTGCACACACACAGAGAAAGCTGAGAAGGAGGATCATAATAATAAGTGATGAGGCCACTGGGGAGACAGCACAAACAGACTGAGTAATTCAGAAGGTCAGGAGTAATAATCAATGCTCGATTCTGGAGATTTATTCTTGCAACAGTTGTAGCTAGTTTTGTACTCGTAATCGGTCCTGGTCTCAAGACCGGAAGCAACTCGGTCTAAGACTGGGTGGACTCTGGATTTTAAATCAAGACCGGTCAAGACCACCACTGATTGGCTATTTGTCCACTTCACTACTGTCATGGAAAACGCCTCTTTCTAAAAAAAACAATTGATTTTTATCCCCTGGGTACGTCTGCAACCTTCCCGGTGTTACGGTTTTAAGTGAGTGTCACACAAGATGATGATTTTTCAGTGATATTTATGGTCTTGGTCTTGTCTCAGTCTTGATCCCTATATGTCTTGGTCTTGTCTTGGAGCACTCTGGTCTCGGTAAGTCTGGTCTTGACTACAAAACTAGTTGGGTTTTTTTTTACATATTTTTATTAAAGCAAGTTCAAGGCATACAGTGCGATTGGGAGTCAGTCAACATTTTATTTTGTTCCCCAGAAACATTCAAAAACCCAGTATCACTTCTCCCCATAAACAACCCTCCCAGTCCAACAAATAGACCTCTTAAAAAACTCGTAAAAAATAAAATACAATAACTAAATAAAGATAAAGAGATAAAAGTACATTTGAGAAGAGTAGTATCTAGTTGTAGCCTCTCTAAACGTAATTGAAAAACACTTTCTGAACTTATAACTGTGTCTCTTTTAATTTCCATATTTTTTATCAGATTAAAGTCATTTAGCTTTTCTGGTTAGCAGGGTACAGATGTGCATCTTGTCAGGCTGTACACAAACATTTTAACAGGTCCTGGTTCACAGGGATTAACTTGCACCTTCCCCTGAGCTGTCTTGATGAGCGCCTTCAGATATTCCAGTGTCTTACAGTTTTATTTCCGAGCTGAAGTTGGGCTCATCTTCAAACTGTATCGTTTGCCTACAGTGATAAATGCGAACAATATTAAAACCGATGAGCAGAGCTGACATCAATCCTTGTAGACGTCTCTCCGTTTAAAATGTGTCTTTGGAGCCGCCACAGCTAATCAGGAGTCAGCTATAGTCTTTTGTTTCCTTCAAGGAGTTTTCCCACAAGACATTCTGACAAATCAGAGAGCATACTCCTCGCCCATGTCACATTTTTGTCCTCCAACTTTTGGTGCTTAACACAAATATTTCCATGTTTATGAAATCGTAGCAACAGCTTTTAAAACACTCTGAATAAACTCCTCTCTGTTATCAGAAAGGACAGCCAAGCACGCTCAAATGGAGAGGAACTCGATGCATAAGTCATGAAAAAAAAAAGAGCACAGAATTTTCTGGTTCCCAGGCTGGCTGAATCAAGCAGTTTGATAAATGACTGATATTCTCCCTTTTAATGACACCGGATGATTTTAATTGTGTAATCAAGCAAAGAAATTTCCTGCTGAAAGCTTTTTTTCTCACAGTGAGCATCTGGTAAGTGAGGCGCTGAAGGCTTTGTAGTTTAGATGAAGATGACTCTTTGGGTAAATAAAGACACAGTGATGGTCTCATTCCCCCCCCCCCAAAAAGAAAAGTGTATCCATAAAACACATGCCGTACACAAAGGAAATTCAAACAGCTTTGCATAATGAACTAACAGATAAACAGGAAAAACAGAATAAACAGTTAATCCACCGATGATGGAAACCATGTGGAGTCCATGAGATTGTATTCGGAGACAACAGAGATCATAACAGTAACTGAGTTAATGAGGGGGAGGGGGAGGGGGTGTATCTTCTTACAGATTGGAGATGTTTTGCATTGTAATTACCCAGCTGTCACTCAACTCAAACAAAACCAAATGTATGCAAATTAATCCAACTTTAGTCTTCATGGAATTAAAACAGATAAGTTGCACCCCCCATGTATAAATGGCAAATGGACTTGAGCTTTTTCTTTTCTAGTCTTCTGAAGACTCAAAGTGCTTTTTACTCCGCAGGTCACACCTACACATTCACACGCTGATGGTAGAGGCTGCTGAGTAAAGAGTCCATCAGTATTAACTCATCCATTCATACACATTCACACACTGATGGTAGAGGCTGCTGAGTAAAGAGTCCATCAGTATTAACTCATCCATTCATACACATTCACACACTGATGGTAGAGGCTGCTGAGTAAAGAGTCCATCAGTATTAACTCATCCATTCATACACATTCACACACTGATGGTAGAGGCTGCTGTGTAAAGAGACCATCAGTATTAACTCATCCATTCATACACATTCACACACTGATGGTAGAGGCCGCTGAGTAAAGAGTCCATCAGTATTAATTCATCCATTCACACACTGATGGTAGAGGCTGCTGTGTAAAGAGTCCATCAGTATTAACTCATCCATTCACACACTGATGGTAGAGGCCGCTGTGTAAAGAGTCCATCAGTATTAACTCATCCATTCACACACTGATGGTAGAGGCTGCTGTGTAAAGAGTCCATCAGTATTAACTCATCCATTCATGCACATTCACACACTGATGGTAGAGGCTGCTGAGTAAAGAGTCCATCAGTATTAACTCATCCATTCATACACATTCATACACTGATGGTAGAGGCTGCTGAGTAAAGAGTCCATCAGTATTAACTCATCCATTCACACACTGATGGTAGAGGCTGCTGTGTAAAGAGTCCATCAGTATTAACTCATCCATTCATGCACATTCACACACTGATGGTAGAGGCCACTGAGTAAAGAGTCCATCAGTATTAACTCATCCATTCATACACATTCACACACTGATGGTAGAGGCCGCTGAGTAAAGAGTCCATCAGTATTAACTCATCCAGTCATACACATTCACACACTGATGGTAGAGGCCGCTGAGTAAAGAGTCCATCAGTATTAACTCATCCATTCATACACATTCACACACTGATGGTAGAGGCCGCTGAGTAAAGAGACCATCAGTATTAACTCATCCATTCATACACATTCACACACTGATGGTAGAGGCCGCTGAGTAAAGAGTCCATCAGTATTAACTCATGCATTCATACACACTCACACACTGATGGTAGAGGCCGCTGAGTAAAGAGTCCATCAGTATTAACTCATCCATTCATACACATTCACACACTGATGGTAGAGGCCGCTGTGTAAAGAGTCCATCAGTATTAACTCATCCATTCATACACATTCACACGCTGATGGTAGAGGCCGCTGAGTAAAGAGTCCATCAGTATTAATTCATCCATTCATACACATTCACACACTGATGGTAGAGGCCGCTGAGTAAAGAGTCCATCAGTATTAATTCATCCATTCATACACATTCACACACTGATGGTAGAGGCTGCTGAGTAAAGAGTCCATCAGTATTAATTCATCCATTCACACACTGATGGTAGAGGCTGCTGTGTAAAGAGTCCATCAGTATTAACTCATCCATTCACACACTGATGGTAGATGCCGCTGTGTAAAGAGTCCATCAGTATTAACTCATCCATTCACACACTGATGGTAGAGGCTGCTGTGTAAAGAGTCCATCAGTATTAACTCATCCATTCATGCACATTCACACACTGATGGTAGAGGCTGCTGAGTAAAGAGTCCATCAGTATTAACTCATCCATTCATACACATTCATACACTGATGGTAGAGGCTGCTGAGTAAAGAGTCCATCAGTATTAACTCATCCATTCACACACTGATGGTAGAGGCTGCTGAGTAAAGAGTCCATCAGTATTAACTCATCCATTCACACACTGATGGTAGAGGCCGCTGAGTAAAGAGTAAATCAGTATTAACTCATCCATTCACACTGATGGTAGAGGCTGCTGAGTAAAGAGTCCATCAGTATTAACTCATCCATTCACACACTGATGGTAGAGGCTGCTGAGTAAAGAGTCCATCAGTATTAACTCATCCATTCACACACATAAATATGTCCAGGGCATATGCAGGATTAAGTGTCTTGCCCAAGGACACATCGGACATGTGACTGCAGGAGCTGGGGATTGAACCCCCGACCTTCCCCGACCTCGACTTTCTGGTTGAGAGACGACCCACACACCAACTGAGCCACAGCCGCCCTGCGTAGTTAGCTACCAAAGCTACCTAGCTAAGGTTCCAGGTTGTTCACACTTTTATTTCTGCTGTTCAAACAAACATTTACATTTTTCATATGCAACCTAAGGGGGATTCTTTGCATTTTGCAGCCAGCCCCAAGTGGACACTTCAGGAACTGCTGTTTTTTTTTTTGTTGCTGCACTTCAACATCAGCTTCATTTTTCAACGTCAGAGGTTGCTGTTTGGTTAGCATGCTGGCAATGACAATTCACTCAAAAAAATTCCCCACAATCCTGCTATAATTGCATCAAACATGCAAATCAGCAAATTTTTTGCGGCGTCAATCTTCTGCATGTTAGTCATTGTAGCATGCTAACATTAGCATCTTTCATAGCTAATCCACACACGTCTGCTACATGGCTCTCTACTAGACTCTAAAATCTTTTAAAGCCTTTTTTAATGTGTTTCTTTTTCAGTTATCACGCTGCTAATTAAATCCCATCTCCACAATAATACGATTAGCAGCCACAAGCTAACAGTGACATCACTGTATGTCACTTTATTATATACGCTGTATAGTTTGTGATTGTTTTAACCTCGTCTTTGAGAGCAATCTGTGAGCAACCTCGCATGAACGCTTCTCCTCGGCTGCTGAGGAGGAGACACACTGAGCCCAAACATGACACTGCATGTGTGTGTTGACGCAAAAATGTGTTGTGACAGGTAGTTACTGAGAGTTACTTGACCCGGCCGTCCAGCAGACAGCGGATAACATCAAACATGAGTTAACTGGTGCATTTACAGCGTCCTAACATGCTGCTGAGACATGATCTGACCCAACAGAGAAATCTGCTCCTGCACTGGAGAGAGAGAGATAGAGAGAGAGAGTTAAACATTAGCAGTCCAAACAATACAGGAGCGACTTTCTCTTGATAAATAAAACATTCAGCATCTAAATAATGGCGATCTCCTCAAGGCCCGACACACCAGGATGACAAATGGTGAGTCTATGCTGCAGAGAACATTTTTCAGAAACTGCATGCAGTGTGTGTGTGTGTGTGTATGTGTGTGTGTGTGTGTGTGTGTGTCGTTGGAGGGAAAATTGGCAGCCTCGCACACACACACACAAAAAAAAGTAATTTTCTTATTCTCAGAGGACGGGGGTTATAAACAGTATTTTTTTAAAGACTGTCATAAACCCCATAGCTATTAAAAGTTAGTTATTTCCCTGTCATAATGAAATTGCATCGCATTGCATGAGAAATGCGTGAACTGTCACTCAATCAGGATATACGGCAGCAGAATATCCGGACCTCGGTAGAAATAATAAACCCAACAGAAATAACCACAGCAAATGAGAAGCTGCAGAGATGGTTCCAGTCCATCGAGCTGCGTTGGTGAATCGACCTCAGAAGAATGCTAAAGCTCCGACCACCATCTCTTCACAACCAATCGCTTTTAGAGAAGAGGAATGCACTCTCGCTCAACTTTTTGATCAACACGGGGGGAATCCACACATTCCAGCAAATCAGAGTACAAGGAATTTGACTTGTTTCTTCGAATAAATAAAAATAGATGTCCCCTTCAGTATCTATCTATCCCTGCAGATTTTCCCACAACCTCTGATTCAAAGTACAAGGTGAAGTTTTTTAAGACTCTTGAGGAGGGCAGAGTTGGTTGACCTCTTCGTTCCAGACTAAAGTATCCCAACAACCACTGGAAAAAAACAACAAAAACTGTTCAACTGCAAGTTGTTGTTCTGCAACGATGACTCCCACAGATGTGTGTGAATCATTGATGCATCATTCCTCAAGAAGTCACCGTTAGGTCATTATTTTAGTATTGAGACTAACAGTTGGATTGCCATTTAGGACAAACTGAGTTTGTGAAATAGTAACAAAAAAAATGTAATGTTTTAAAGGAAGAATGTGCAACTTTTTGGTCCAGTAGATGTCGTCCTTGAGCACCAGCATGAAACCAAAACAAACTTCTGTTAGGCCACGCCTCCTCCATACTGAAGCC
Organism: Labrus mixtus; assembly: GCF_963584025.1. Taxonomy (NCBI): domain Eukaryota; kingdom Metazoa; phylum Chordata; class Actinopteri; order Labriformes; family Labridae; genus Labrus; species Labrus mixtus. The sequence continues at coordinate 33,859,536 of NC_083614.1, read as the reverse complement.
TCAGCTCTCCTCCAGAGACACACCTCCAACCCCCCTCCACTCGAGTTCACAGGAAGGAGTTTTCAATTAGAATGCACCATTAAGCACAAGCGGCGGACAAACCTCGGCTCGAGCTGCAATCACCTGTGACCTTCATTGTTGTGTTAGCATGCTAATGTTAGCGCTCTTTAGTTAGCTCGTAGCTTCACATTAGCTGTGTCCTGCATTGTTGTGTTAGCATGCTAATGTTAGCGCTCTTTAGTTAGCTCGTAGCTTCACATTTCATGTAAACTGACACAGAATGAGCGTGATCTAAAAACTCTTACTAACATCCAAATAATCAGTGAGTATGTTCTTCTTCTTCTTCTCTAGTTCTTGACTAAAACAGCTTTTATACACAAGGGGAGGAGCCGGCCGTCCCGTCCATGTAAACACGGCTCTGACAACAACACAGCCAGCGGGACTCGAGCTTCTCCCTCATTGTAGACAGTCATGACTCAGAGACACATTTACACAGGACAGACTGGATTTATGTGTAACATGTCGCAATTTCTTTCTCCCAGTGAGTCCATGCATACTTTAAGGTGCATTTGTGTTGATGAGTGAAACAGTTAAAGGACAGAAAACAAAAGCTGTGAATTAAATTTCTTTCACTTAGTGCTGCTTCCTCCCTGCAATAATAGAGAGGTGTTATTTAAGCGTTTGGCCAGGGGGACAAAAGAGTGTCTTTAGAGCATTTTCCCGCCTAATATGTTTGATTTAGGTAAAACAAACTGTAGTCTGTTTGTCAAGTTAGTGCCAGTTTGAGCTGTCAATCAAAACCCTGGTGCAAACTAAACAACCGTACCAAGCCACTTGAATTATTGGGTCTTGGTCCACTTTTTTTTTAAGACTCTGTTGCAGTTCGTTTGTATTCAGACCTTTAATCGACCCGTCTTCAGGAAGCAACCACCATGAGACCACAGACACATCTGACTGACGGATCTTCAGAAAACAGTTTGGGTGGTTGAGCAGGTCCTGGTTCAGGAGGATTAACGTGCTCCTTCAATGACTCCATTACATCAATATGTTATTTTAGAGCTTCAGGTGCGCCTCGTTTTCAAACTGAATTGTTTGCCTACAGAGATAAAGTCAAAGAATTTAAAAACTCGACATTAATCCGTCTGTCTTTTTAGAAATTGTAAAATTTCTTTGGAGCAGCCACAGCCAATCAGGAGTCAACCAGTCTTTGTTTACTTCCCACAAGAAATTCAGACCAATCAGAGAGCATTTTCCTCACGCATCACATATTTAAGTCCTCTTGTAAACGTCCCTGTGTGAACACAGACCAAATTTGAGGTAATTGTGCAACAAAGGAACAAATTGGTCCATGATTCAGACCAAAGCAAACGATCTACAGGTGTGAAAACACCCTCAGCTGTCTGTGGAGCACGGCCGCTAAAACTGAGCAATTGTGAGCATACAAGTAACTGCTGTTCTAGTTTTATTTGACATGAGGAATGTGACTATGCAGGGACTTTGTTTTGAATATCTTTAATCCCTCTAAACTTTTATGACTTTGTGTCATTTCACTTTTATTCAAAGTCGGACAAAGTGTCTCAGGATTTCTCTTTCCCCCCCCCAGATTTCTGAGGACATGTTCGTCTGTGTTTCCATTTCAGTCGTGATCTATGATTCGATCTGTAAAACATGCGCAAACTGGTTGATTCATTCTGACCGAGCACAAGCAGAGATTAAAAGATGTTGTGTCAGTTAATGCAACAATCAAACAGTGTCCTCCCAGCTGTGAGTCAATATGACACTGAGCTGCAAAGAAGACAGGACAGAGCTGGAGTTGATTTCTGAGAAAAGCAATTTTATGCATCTTTGCTGCAGGAAATTGAATAATTTAGCTTTTTTTTTTTCAAGCCTTCAGGTTGCTGTGTTATAATATGATAAGATTATAAATATCTCCCCAGTGACAAAGAGTGAGTAAGTGTGTCCTACAGGCTTCAGGACAGAGACTCTGTTGATTTAAAGGGTTCGGTCTGCAGCTCATAAGCACTGAACGTCAATCAATTGGGAACCTGAGAGAGTTTTTTTTTCCTCTATCGACTCTGCTTTAAGAATATCTGTGACCTGCAGATCTGTGCAGAGGCCTGTATCTTTAAGTTAAACGTAGAATTTTTGATCAAAGTCCCGAAACATTGACCTTCCTAGTTCCATCACCGGCCCGATTATTTGTTCAAAATACATTTGTGTTTTTCTGTGCATCTTATAGAGCTCCGCCCCCTCCGCTCTGCGTGTTGGTCAGACCTTTGTTTGACAGGTGTTTGAGTCAGAATGTGCTGAAGCCTTTGTCTTTGTTTTAACTCTTTCTTCTCTTTCAGGCAGCTCACACACACACACACACACACACACACACACACACACACACACACACACACACACACACACACACACACACACACACACACACACACACACACACACACACACACACACACACACACACACACACACACACACACACACACACACACACACACCCTTTCTTCACACACATCCTCACCCACCCCCCAACATCCCCAATTACCCCTTTAGCTTTCCAGCAGCACTCCACATCCCCTTGCATTGAAATGGGCTAGTTGCTATGGCAACCCCATACAGCAGCATATTATTCCCCTGTCAGAATTCAAAAGAGGATCAATTAGTGATGATGTCACTGCGTCAAGCCAAACCACTCAAATCCTGATCACAATGCGGTCAGCACCGACCCGTGTGTGTGTGTGTTGGTGCACGCACACGCCACATGTGTGTGTGTTAGTTCTTACATGTGTGTGTGTGTGTGTGTTAGCTATTTCAGAGACATAGTGATCTGAGAATGAAGGCAAAGTAGAAAAAAAGCGAGGATTGCTTGTGCTCTGTGCAGCTCGGGGTGGAAGATGAAGGCAGACTTGAGTCACCGCTCGGCTCTGTGTGGGAGGGCTGCATGAGGAATACGAGCAGAATGAAAATCTCTGACATCCTACACGAGGGCGAGATGAAGAACTGCATCAAAAAACATCTAAAAAAATGTAGTGCTTGAGAAGATCTCCATGACGCCATAACATTTGAAAGGATCACCCAGCTTCACAGGAATGTGTAAAATATTCACCAAGAGGCTCAGTCTTGATCACAGTTATCATCTTGTTTCATTAAAGCACAAATTACAAACAGAGGTGTTTGGATTGGACGTGTGTCCTGCAACAAGAAAGTCTTATGTTGCTCATCAGCAAGACGATGAGCATTTCATGGTGATAGAACAAATTCTGTCTGCTGGAGAAGCTCTTTCTCTTGAGATGAACAATGAGACGGATGTTAGAGTCCCAGGATATTATCTTAAGTTTTATTTAGCTGTTATTTCTGTTAGGGAAAGGCGATCTCGTTGCTCTGACAATCCGACATTTCACAGTCTCTAAGTGTACTATGGGAGGTAAAGCCTTCAGTTATCGGGCTCCTCTCCTCTGGAATCATCTTCCAGCCGGGGTCCAGGAGGCAGACACAGTCTGTATTTTTAAGAATAGACTTAAAACTTTCCTTTTTGTCTGGTGATGGCACCTTGAGTCTCTCTCTCTCTCTCTCTCTCTCTCTCTCTCTCTCTCTCTCTCTCTCTCTCTCTCTCTCTCTCTCTCTCTCTCTCTCTCTCTCTCTCTCTCTCGCTCTCTCTCTCTCTCTCTCTCTCTCTCTCTCTCTCTCTCTCATCGTTAATGTTCCTGAACGGTCGGATGAGCGACTCGCTTTAAATGTTGCGGCCACAAGGAATTGTGGGAAGTCATATCTCATCAAAGGACGGTCCAGTGTATCCTAAAGGAGGTTATAAAGGAAGCATTGACCCACCTTTCCTTAACTTTTAGAGAATTCGAACGGCTCTTATCATGGCCGCCACTTAAATGCTTCATTTCACGCTTCGATTCCAAAAAGTGATCTAAGAGAAACAAAAAGGCTTGTACGCTTCACACAGAGGTCAAAGATGAACTGGCACAGAAAGAAGGGAAGCTACAAACTAAATACTAAGGTGAGGGGGAAGACAACGAGATGCAGCTGGGAACAATCAGGGCAGGGCAGACAATCACACAGGCGGGCAGGAAGTGAAGGATCTGAAATGAGAGGAGAGGTTAGTGACCCAAAACAGGAAATAACACAAGTAGAAATGAAAACATAACCTAAGACACAGAGCTGGACATGACTGCCGCTGCTTGTCAACAGGCAAGGCAGGCAACTACTTGGACCAGTAAGGGGCCCCCTGAGGAAAGAAAAACTTCAAACCAAAGCAGCGGCCCAAAATGAAAGTTGGAAACCTCACTAAGTGGAACCCATCTGACAGCACTCACTGTTGTTGCTCTGCTATGTGCTGCATGTGTTATCGCTGTGAAAACCAAAGTTTGTCAATAAATGAATGAAAGTCAACAAATAAAAAAGAGGAGGAATGATCCGTCAACAGGAGAGGAAACAGAAACAGGAAAAAAGAAGAGGAAGAGGAGTAAGCGTCTGGACCCTGGGGGACATGATGGTGATGTGAACCTCGGTCGGAGGCCCCCAACGACTCTAGAATCGACACTGATTGTAACTTAAAGTCTGAATAAAGCAAAATCACAAATGTGTCTCTCAATACTCTGATTGCTGTAAACACATGAAAAGACTGAGAAAGCATGTTTGGCTGAATTATCGATAAAGGCAAGAAAACAATCCACTGAGAATTTAACTGTTTTGTATTTGCAATAAGGTTCTGCGTTTTAAAAATAACCGCCTTACACAAGGATCGATTAAAAAACGCTGTATTTGTACATGCCAGGCCGGTATATGGGGGGTGTAAAAAAAAGGGTTAATAGCACACCTCGTACTTAAAACCAGGCTCAGACTCTGTCACCTCTCACCCTCCATCCTCAAGCAGGGGAACATCAAACACCAAGAAAACAAACAGCTGTGTAACAGAGGAGTCACTTCTGTCCTCTGCTCAGGCTTGTGTTGAGATTTCAGCTGAATGTTTCTCTATCCTGTGGGATCTTTTAGTTGTGTGTTTAGCATTTTCCTCCCAAACAATTTGCATTTCTTGCTTTAGAGCGATGTTGAGGGCAGGAGAGTTAAAACAGGGAGTGTATTTATAGAACCTCCTTCCTTTTTTTGTAAGAAGAAAGAAAGAGACAACAGCACACAATCAGAGTGTGCATTAATGCTGATGCACAAATGAGAGGCTGATTAAAGTGACAACAAACATAGAGCTGATACGTACAGTGACATGTTAACCAACCGTTACTGTGAATATACATGTATATATATATTATTTATTTTAAATGATAATATACACTTATTTATGTAAATACTGTAATAAACATCTTAATTGAGCCATCTGTCACATAACTGCATTTTACTTATTATGTTACTTCAGCATCTTTTGCACTATTCACCACTGCACTGTTTCATATTTAGTCATGTAAATATTAGTCTTTTCTTATTCTGTTTATTGTTAATATTTAATGTTGTACCTGTACATAAGAGAGCACAGTTCACCAAACTTAAATTCATTGTGTGTGTGAGCATACCTGGACAATAAATCTGATTCTGATTCTGATTCTGATGTTCAGAAGAATGTAGTGTCAGAAGCTTCTCCAAAGAGCTCTTCCATGAGGTATGGATATGGATCTTGTCCAAAAGCAAAATTTGATGAAAAAGTTGCAGTCAAATGAACATAGCCCGCTTCAGGCTAGCACTGTGTCTCCTACTTCCTGTTTGCAGCGTCTATCATTGGGACACCAGGAATAGTGTACAGTGACCCTGAAGACATGAGGGTCTTTTCTCAAATGATTTCATGTTGTTGCTCTCGTGCAAATGGTAAATATGACTTGAGCTTGTGTAGCACTTTTCTAGTCTTAGACTCCTCAAAGCACTTTTACACCGCAGGTCACACCGACACATTCACACACTGATGGTAGAGGCTGCTGAGTAAAGAGTCCATCAGTATTAACTCATCCATTCATACACATTCACACACTGATGGTAGAGGCTGCTGAGTAAAGAGTCCATCAGTATTAACTCATCCATTCACACACTGATGGTAGAGGCTGCTGAGTAAAGAGTCCATCAGTATTAACTCATCCATTCACACACTGATGGTAGAGGCCGCTGTGTAAAGAGTTCATCAGTATTAACTCATCCATTCATACACATTCACACACTGATGGTAGAGGCTGCTGAGTAAAGAGTCCATCAGTATTAACTCATCCATTCACACACTGATGGTAGAGGCTGCTGAGTAAAGAGTCCATCAGTATTAACTCATCCATTCACACACTGATGGTAGATGCCGCTGTGTAAAGAGTTCATCAGTATTAACTCATCCATTCACACACATTCACACACTGATGGTAGAGGCCGCTGAGTAAAGAGTCCATCAGTATTAACTCATCCATTCATACACATTCACACACTGATGGTAGAGGCCGCTGAGTAAAGAGTCCATCAGTATTAACTCATCCATTCATACACATTCACACGCTGATGGTAGAGGCCGCTGAGTAAAGAGACCATCAGTATTAACTCATCCATTCACACACTGATGGTAGAGGCTGCTGAGTAAAGAGTCCATCAGTATTAACTCATCCATTCACACACTGATGGTAGAGTCTGCTGTGTAAAGAGTCCATCAGTATTAACTCATCCATTCACACACTGATGGTAGAGTCTGCTGTGTAAAGAGTCCATCAGTATTAACTCATCCATTCACACACTGATGGTAGAGGCTGCTGAGTAAAGAGTCCAACAGTATTAACTCATCCATTCACACACTGATGGTAGAGTCTGCTGTGTAAAGAGTCCATCAGTATTAACTCATCCATTCATACACATTCACACACTGATGGTAGAGGCTGCTGAGTAAAGAGTCCATCAGTATTAACTCATCCATTCATACACATTCACACACTGATGGTAGAGGCCGCTGTGTGAAGAGTCCATCAGTATTAACTCATCCATTCACACACATTCATACACTGATGGTAGAGGCCGCTGTGTAAAGAGTCCATCAGTATTAACTCATCCATTCATACACATTCACACACTGATGGTAGAGGCTGCTGTGTAAAGAGTCCATCAGTATTAACTCATCCATTCACACACTGATGGTAGAGTCTGCTGTGTAAAGAGTCCATCAGTATTAACTCATCCATTCATACACATTCACACACTGATGGTAGAGTCTGCTGAGTAAAGAGTCCATCAGTATTAACTCATCCATTCATACACATTCACACGCTGATGGTAGAGTCTGCTGAGTAAAGAGTCCATCAGTATTAACTCATCCATTCATACACATTCACACACTGATGGTAGAGTCTGCTGAGTAAAGAGTCCATCAGTATTAACTCATCCATTCATACACATTCACACGCTGATGGTAGAGTCTGCTGAGTAAAGAGTCCATCAGTATTAACTCATCCATTCATACACATTCACACACTGATGGTAGAGGCTGCTGAGTAAAGAGTCCATCAGTATTAACTCATCCATTCACACACTGATGGTAGAGGCTGCTGAGTAAAGAGTCCATCAGTATTAACTCATCCATTCACACACTGATGGTAGAGTCTGCTGAGTAAAGAGTCCATCAGTATTAACTCATCCATTCATACACATTCACACACTGATGGTAGAGGCCGCTGAGTAAAGAGTCCATCAGTATTAACTCATCCATTCATACACATTCACACACTGATGGTAGAGGCTGCTGTGTAAAGAGTCCATCAGTATTAACTCATCCATTCATACACATTCACACACTGATGGTAGAGGCTGCTGTGTAAAGAGTCCATCAGTATTAACTCATCCATTCATACACATTCACACACTGATGGTAGAGGCTGCTGAGTAAAGAGTCCATCAGTATTAACTCATCCATTCATACACCGCTGTCGAAGCAGCGGGAGCAACTTGGGACATCGGACATGTGGCTGCAGGAGCTGGGGATCGAACCCCTGACCTTCTCGTTGAGAGACGACCGACCCACTGATCCACAGCCGCCCCATGTGGCTTATAAGTGTAGCTTTTTTTCAACTTTTTCTTGAAATAAGCAAAGTAAAGCGTTATGGCTATGCAATCTTGCCGTTTTGACGTCCTTAAAACTCAAACATCCTGACTATCTTTTGATTGGTTCTCCAGAGCTACCAGGCCTAAAGTTTTATTCTGGAAAAATTTAAGTTGAACTTCTCCGGTTATTTTTTAAGATTATATTTTAAGAAGCACAAAAGCTCATCATATTTATTTAATGGGAGTGAATAAAATGATGGTGGTCGCTGTCCTTGGTCCTGAACTCTGCTTGAATTTCGTGAATCGTTACAGTGACCTCAAGACCACACAACCACACACACACACTTTCTGCACACATCACCCACACACACACACACACACACACACACACACACACACACACACACACACACACATCACACACACACATACCAGAGATATACTGTGTTGGATCTGGTGTGATTTGGATTCAACATGACTCGTTCGTGTCTCACATCGATCATGCAGAATGGGGATCCTCGCGCGCATGTGTGAAAGTGTTGGTGTGTTAGAGAGAGAGAGAAAGAGAGAGAGAGAGAGAGAGCGGTAGTTGAAATGCGCGGTGCATTCTTCAGTAGAGAGTGGAGAGAGCAGCCATCCGCAGCTCAGCGAAATTGCTCGAAATATTAATCCAAACCTTTCAGCGCGCGGGGAAAGATCTGATAAATACCTTTTTTTTCTGCAAACAAAAAGCTCGTCTCTGTTTTTTTTGACTCGATAGGAAGTCCGAAGCCTCTCCTTTCCAATCCGCATTGAAGCTGGAAGTTGTGTTGCCCGGAGCCTCCGGGGAGTCTTGTACCTTCCCAGCCCCGTTTGGGGGGTTGATTTGTCCCCCTGTGGAGTGCGCAGCCTTTCATCATCAGCCCGGAGGATCCACAGCGCAGAAGCTGCGATTTTAGAGAATTATCAGTACAATGGTAAGATCCAATAATCAACTATAACTTTAATGTATCGAATCAAGCTTGCATTTTGCATTTTTTTTGCGTTGAGCTAGTCTTGGAGGATGTTTAGAGGCGGGGGGATTGGATAAGCATGCCGGGGATCTTGCGGCATGTGTCGGCTGGGCTCAGTGAGGAGGTTCCCTTCTTTTCTTGTGACACCTCACATCGAGCAGATTGCACAATTACTGCAAAACATAAACCATCGATGGAGGATTGCAGAACACATTGCACGGGATTATTAGAGGTAATGAGCTCACTGACACCCACTGCATGTTCTTTAACATGTTGACTAAAGGGTATAGCCTTTATATTTGCTCATATGCATGAGGAGGGTTAACATCTTTAAGCCTCTCAAGGCGGTTACTGAATTATGATGAAGTGCAAAGGAAGGTCATACATGATGCTTAAAAATGATGTCAAAATGCTCTTACATGATGGAGACGTCGATTCCTCCTACATGCCAGTCAACATGCATTTTAACAGCACAGGATCTGCAACATATACACATTTGCAGGAATTAAATTAACCAACATTATGTCAATACCAGCTTCCCGTTTCGTGTATTTAAGGATGTAGTAATTGGGTGTTTGTGTTCCTGAAGATCAATACAATCCAGGCTCTTTGAGTGAAAACTGTGAGTGACCTTGTGATGCATCCCCACTGTCACTGAATCAGCTGATTTATCTTCCAGATGTGTGAGAGGATCACAACAAAATATCAGCATTTTTATCAGTTATTGGCCTCTGTGAGAGCCGCCTCTCTGCACCTCTTGGTTTTGGATGTATGGCCAGAAAAAGGTGTGTGAAGTTGTGTGTGTGTGTGTGTGTGTGTGTGCGCGTGTGTGTCGCTGGAGGCTGATTTAAAAAAAAAAAAAAAAAAAGCTTCTTGTTGAGCTCTTTGTTTACATTTTTTGAATGCTCAGCTGCTGCTTCATTCACAGAGAACGATGAATGAGTGCCACATCCGCCCTGAATCCGGATTCAAGGCCAAACAGGTGCTTTGAGTATGGTTAAGTAAAAGAAAAAACAAGGCGATGACATCAGAGTTTGCAGAGCTGAGCAGGTTTATCCTAAAAGACAACACTGTGTTTGTGTAAAAGTACAGTTCACATGTGGTTTATCACAGGTTCCAGTTTAGATCTGCTTCACTTAAGGGACACAAACATTTACACAGTCTGTCATCAGGATGCTGCAGTGAGTAAGTATCAGAGACGACGAGCTCCTCTGTCTCTCGAGTCTCTGTGATGCTGACATTTAAACGGCACCAATTAGTCTTGTTGTGTTGGCGGGAGCGGCAGAGGAGAGAGAGAGAAAAGTGAGGGAGGGGAGGACATCAGGCGCCGTGCCCGGTCTCAGCACGGAGACCTTGTAACACACCCAGAATCAGGAGCGAGCCGAGTGTCGTTTAGTCACAGCGAGGAGATGCTGATGCAAAAAGATGCAACTTTTATTTTAATGAAGGCGCTTGTTTTGAGCACAGACCTTTTTATCCTACTGTACGTCGGGTGTGTTTATTGTATATAGTGTTACATGTTGTCTTGTTGTATGCACATTACATTTACTTTAGTAGGTTATTGGATACGTGCTTTTACTAATACTTGTTTTTTTTTTTGGTTCATTGTTATGTCTGCTGCTCCACGTCTGTCCTACATGAGATACATTTCTTATATTAACCAAATGCTGCTTTATGTGTATCCTGCATGCTTTATGTATTTTCTCCTGTGGCTGCTCACCTGTCTGCTTAATTACTGTCATGATATTTCTATTTTTGTAGCTTTTAGCAATGTTTGAATAAAATCTTTTATCAAATCTGGCCAGGGACAACAGATGAAAATTAGACTTTTGGCTAACTCTGGCATATTTAACAAAATGTTTATTAATATGCATTTATGCATTTAATAAATAAATAAATGAGACACTCTGTGCCTAGGTTTGTTGTCTCCACTAAAACAAAAAGCTTGAAAGAACACAGTTTTATATTTGACCTCCATGGTTCTCAAAACTGCTCTCCAAAAACACATTAAAGTAACTCATGTCATTCCGGGCATAGCACTATTTTACCTGATGTCTAGTATAAAACATTAATGTTAGACCACCGTGCACAGTGTGTGCCTGTGGCCGACCAGTGTGGAGACTCATCCCTCTAATCCCCGTTTCCACCAAGCGGTCCGGTTCGGTTCGGTATGGAACCTATTTGTGTTTCCTTACAAACGTTTGGGTCTTAGTAGTAGATCAATAAGTCTTGAACTGCTCCTGTCTCATCTGCCTCATCTAAAACGTATTTTATTTATCAAAAAGTTAGGTGGGGGGAACTTTCATGTAAAATCAAAGCTGTTTTTTTTCTCAGAATCTTCAATCCAAAAGGTAGGGATAAAATGCTACTTATTAAGGTCAATATGATTAAAAAAAAGCTTATTCAGAAAAGGTTTACCGATAATTGAATTTACATTGATGACAAAGTAAAAAATTTGCAAAATACTGATTTGTCTTTGACTATGTGTGACGGGGTTAGGGTTACAAACAACAGAAAACATGCTGATTTAGCCTCTGTCAAAAGTTTGGAATGCTACCAAAATAACAGATTCATACAGTCCTACTTTTTCTGCTACCTTTCAGTTTGGGGTGCCCAGCGTACAGATCCGACCCTAAAGGTTGGAAGTAGACACAAAGCAGTTCGTCCAGATCCTTTTTAGCCTCGTTTCCGTCCGGTCCGGTTCGGTTGCATACGGTGCTCAGTGTTTCCACCGTCAAAAAGTTTGGAATGGTTCCAAAATAAAGGGATCCGTACCGTCCTACTTTTTTGGAACCCTTCTGTTGGGGTGCCTAAAGGGTCCCTTGTTTACTGTGTCCTGATCTTATTCTTGAACATTGAACTTCATTAATAGCGGGCTACACTTTGAATGGGGTGCTGTGATAATAATAATAAACTTTATTTGTATAGCACCTTTCATACAAGTATTGCAGCTCAAAGTGCTTTACAGCAGAGCAAGACATAAAAAGAGCA
>NC_083614.1:33825034-33842534 GCF_963584025.1 Labrus mixtus | reverse complement strand
CTAAAGCAAAGAGCCGTGTCTAAAATGTTTAGTATGGAGAGTGAACATGCCTGTGTGTGTGTGTGTGTGTGTGTGTGTGTGTGTGTGTGTTTCTTTAATTATGTGTGTGCTCTTCAGACGGAGCATCAAACATTACACACTCTCTGGCTGACAGTGTTGAACATGAAAGCCGCTGAGACTCATTAAGCCGTTGATTACAGCTCGGGGAGGAGAGTCCTGAGCAGCTGCTGAGCTAAGACACACACACACACACACACACACACACACACACACACACACACACACACACACACACACACGCTGACTTCATGACGTTTTTTCATGTGTGGTGTATTGTGAATTTGGATGATGCCATCATGATTTTATGGAAGCAGGAGTGATTATTGTTGCGTCTCTCTCTCCTGGTTTGCTAAGAGGAACATGTCAGTCACTTGATAGCCCGGCCATAAAGCCTAACCTGCTTTTTTTGTAAACTGATCCATACATCACAAGGGGATATTGTGCTGTGTGCTAAAAGACATTTGACAGCAAACTAGACCATCAAATCAAATTGACATTTTTAATTAACATGATAATTCAGAAGATGAGCGGGCACATTGTTTTTTTTCGTTGACCAAATCAGCTGATCCTCATTTTAGAACTCACATATAGTAGAGTTACAATGCGGGATGTCCAAGTTTCAGATCATGAGGTAAACGTATGTTGGAGTCATCCCAGGATGAGTCTGCAGAGGGCGCTAAAGGGCTTGTTCCCCAATATGATACCGAGATACCTCTATTAGGCGCTGAAACCTCTTCCATAGACTCTCTACTCCCAGCACTGGAGAGCAGCCCTCCCCTGGCAGCCCTACAGCGTTCGGCCTCCTGGAAGGCTTCCAGAGAGCTGGCCAATCAGAAGAAAGTGGGCATGTTGGGAGGGGGGCCTTAAAGAGACAGCAGCCTTCCACTTAAAAAGACTCAGGTCAGATACTCAGATCCTACTGTCATTACAACATTTACACATTTTGAGCCACTGCTTCGGTTTAAGTTTGTAAGCCCTCAGGTCCCCCCTCCCCTTTTTTGGGGCAATTGCCTGCCTTGCCTGTTGACAAGCAGCGCCTCTGATTATGAGCCCTGAAAGCACCAACAATGGAAGCAGCAGTAAGTTGCATTTGATGGATTGCCCGTAGGCGGTGCACTGTGGGAGGTGTTGGTGGTTTTCGAGCTGCCCAGTTGGAGTGTGGTCACACTGTCTTTACTAATCTGAGCTCCAGCCATCATTCACTCACACCGAAAGCCTGCGTGACTGATGAATGAAGCCTGATGCCACACATCAATCCATCTGTTATTTTTTTCAGTTTGATGAAGTGTGTCCGTAGTGACAACTGAACGTTGGCTTTGACTCATTTACTGGATCAGATTTTTTCTTCTTCAGTGAAAAGATAAAATTGGCTCTGCAGGTTTCCTACTCCCACCAGAGGTCAGAATTCACATTTCAGATCTGCACCATTGCTTTTATATCTGTAGCAGAACTGATGCACTGTATTTCAAAAGGGAGAGGTAATATCTGTAATGTGCTTTTTCAATCTCCTGTTTAGGACAGGAAGCCACACATCGAAAAACAACTTTTAATCCAGTTAATTTTCAGAATAAAACACTACATCAACAAAAAGTCATTACATGTACTTACCCATGCTAGAAGCACAACAATTTTGGAACAATGACCTTAAGGCCTTGACACACCAAGGAAATCTTCGGCCGTCGGTCGTAGCTGGACCATTGGTGAGAGGTCGTCGCCCTAGTTTTTGTGGTGTGTCCTCCTTCGTCCGTCGCTACCTGTCGGCCTTTTTTCAGCCGATTTGACATGTCGAATCGGCGTCGGCGGTCAATGAGAGGAGTCCCTCTGATTGGCTGTTGGGAGGTTTCATTTCTCTCCAGCTCTCCTCACAGGTTCAGTAAAGCCTCTTGAGCATGTCTCTGTAGTCTCCATGCTTTCACCCATTAGTGCGGTTTCTCCTTATTTGTCTCCTCCGCCTCTTCTTTTCTTTTTCCACTAAAAGACCAAGAGCTGACAACGCCAGCGCCATTTTCTACTTTTTATCAGACATTATTCTCCATTAGTAGACGACCTATAATACGAGTGGTGAGCGACAGCGGGGTGAAAATGGTCTTCTCGTATCATAACTACGGACTACCGCCCCCTGCTGGCATGGAGGGATATTTCCTCTCATGCATGAGCAGAACGTAGGTGGTGGTTGGCCATCGGCTGGAGTCTTTGCGGTGTGTTCAAGTGCAACTTTTTGGCCAAGACACTAGTTCTTTGCCTTCTGCTTGGTGTGTCAGGGCCTTTATGTGTGTTTGTTGTTGTCTTTAAACAATACATACACATACATCGTGATTCTGTAATTACCGCAGGAACTCCTTGGTCTAATTTCTACAGCTGTGCGGCGGTGCTAGTCCGGTTGGAGACGGTTGGAGAAGCACACATATCTGATGGAAGTTCGGGGTTACAGCCCTTAACCTACACATTGCAAATGTTTTTGTACCCGTTAGTAAAAGCAACCAAAAAAATCTGTAAGGTTAGGGAAAAAGATTTCAAAGGTTTAGTTAAAGAATTCACCTTCAGAGGTTCAACCGGACGTGTACAAAGGAAGATCAAAACAATGTCATCTACTGCAAAGCATAAGTTGTCCTCAAGGAAGTTGTGATTTCCAATTTCATGGGAAGTGATTCTCTTCTGGTTTAGCCTCCTCTTTGTTTGCTTTATTCCCTCTCTGGCTCTAAACACACACACACACACACACACACACACACACACACACACACACACACACACACACACACACACAAACTGTGTCGACTCCCAGTGTGGCTGGGTGAGATACCATCAGTGTTTTTGATGGTTTGTAATGTGTTTTCTCTTCCTCAGAAATGAACCAGTTTGTGCAGAAGCACTCACCTTGAAAGCTTTTTCTATGGAAGAGCATCAGAGTCCTTTATGGCGGCCTTGGCAGAGCTGCAGACCTCCATTCATGTTGTGTCTTGTTTTAGTTATTTTTACTGCGTTATGTCTGTGTGCCGGCTTTCTCTGACTTATTCAGACAAAATATGAATGCAGGTTCTGTTCGGCTGTTCGATGTGCAGGTCTCATATTCATGTGCTCAATGTGCAGGTTGATTTTTAACACGGGTTTGGTGTCGTTGTAAACTCAACACCTATATCATGAAATCGAGGGGATTCTATTTGGAGAGGAGCAGAAGCCGGAGCAGAAGGAGGCTCCAGGTCCACGTGGTTCAGCTCAGATCCAAACTCAGCAGCTCTCAGCTGTTGCTCCTGACAACGGTTGGGAGGAAGGAGGGGTTTGTAGCTGGCAAGGGTTTTCGGTGGAGTAGACACGTCCAAGCTGCCGAGCCCTCCCTGTGGGACGGGGCCCGAGTGCATAGTCTTGATACTTGGCTTTACTCATGCGAACCCTGCGGGGCCTGCAGAGTCAGGCTGCGTCCACGAGGACTCACAGATTCATGCACACAGGCTCCTTACAGACACGCAATGTGACATGTTTGAATACAAATTCAGACATTGATAGGCTGACTAAATCTCTACGATCGCTGCCCACAGTTTGGTGGAGACAGAATGAAATAAGAGGGATAAATGGAGAGTTTTCTCCAGCTTCACTTTTTTCATTTTTTGCATTTTATTTAAAATCACAAGCAGCAGACATTCTGTTAGTCAAGGAGGTGAAATGTCACAGTGTCAAAAGAATGGCTTCAACTCCTATCTTCGATATGAATATAAAGAAAACAATAGTTTAATTTTTTTTCAGAAAAAAAGAGTGATGTTTTGACAAATCCATGCAGGTTTCCAAATATCAAAGATTCTGTATCAAGACCAATATAAGATGTGACAAAGAAAGCAGCAAATTATTCTATTTGACAAGATTGAAGAGAAGAATTGTTTGTTTTGGGGTTCAGAAAATGGCTCAATCAACTATTAAAGTAGTAATAATTAATTGTCATTCCATTCACTTAAAACACACAAACACATGATGGTTTAATCGTTAAAGGTCACATATTCTGTAAAACACACTTCCCCATGTTCCTCTAACTCTAATATGTGTCTCTAGTCTGTCTACAAACCCCCCAATGATGAGAAAAGTCCATCCTCTCCGTCTTTTTCCTTGCTCCACTTTTCAGAAAATGTGTGCTCAAACAGGCCGTTTGGAGATTTTCCCTTCATGACATCACAAAGGGCAGTAGCCCCTCCCCCAGGTGGGTGACACTCCCACAGCTAGGTGTTTGTTCTGCCCTCTGAGTCTGCCTTCTCACCGTAAACAATAGGACATGGAGCGAGAAAGTACCGAGACACTCAAGCCCTTCCAGAGAGGGGGCGTGGTCAGACACAGCTCATTTACATATTTAAAGGTACAGACACAGAAACAGCCTGTTCTGAGCAGGGCTGAAATAGAGGGGTTTATAGACATGATCAAATACAGGATCAGAGTGGATTTAGAACAAGAAACTTCACACACATGTTTTGAGGAACTCTGTTTTGTGATTATTTTTTTACCTTCTTAATCATGAGCTGAAAAACACCCATCACTCACTATGTTTAATCTGGAGCAGACATAAACCTTATCTTTGATTAAAATCGGACATTGTGAGGATTGTCCATGTTGAGTGATGTTGTCTCTCACACTCACACTGATGTGTGTCAGGTGGACCAGGACCGTTCAAGCTGTGCAGGCATGGTGTGAGTGTTTTTCCACAGCCGAGCACGGCAACCAGAGAGAGGGGCTGTTTACTTTGATGACGTGTTGGAGATGTGACGCCTCTCACTACAGGAGCTCACTGTGACTTGTTCTGCGACTGTTGTTCCTCCTGTTATATTTAAACTAACACACTGAAGACTGCACATATGCAACACGCCCTCATACCTCTACCCCAGTTGTTTTGATCTGACGTCTGAGGTCTGTGGTGTGTTTAGAGAGATCTAGGGGCGTTGGGCTGCCCCCAATTCAAAATGTAAATATTAAAAAAAACTCTCAACATCAACAAAACACGCTTTATATAGTTGTATCAAAAGCGAGTAGTGGACAACCTCTGTTGTCGGGCAGATTTAAGAGTTTAATGCTAAACATAGTGTCTAGCCGGTGTCTGTGTCTTAGATGCAGGCCTTCTAGTGGTACCTACAGTCTCTAAGTGTACTATGGGGGGTAAAGCCTTCAGTTATCGGGCTCCTCTCCTCTGGAACCGCCTTCCAGCCGGGGTCCGGGAGGCAGACACAGTCTGTATTTTTAAGAATAGACTTAAAACTTTCCTTTTTGATAAATCTTATAGTTAGGGCTGGTGCTGGTGTAGACCAGCACCACCCCCCCCCACACACACACACACACACACACACCCCCTCCCCACCGGATTGCTGATGGACGGTCTACCTCCCCCCACCCCCTTGCTCCCTATCCCTCTTCCTGCATCTTATCCCATCTCTCCCCCTATCCCTTTCCAAGCCCGGCACAGTCTAGACCTGTGAAGACTGTTTCATCATGAGCCGGGGATCCGGCCGAAGATTTCTGCCTTTTAATAAGAAAGTTTTTTCTTACCACTGTAACTTTTGCTGCTTTGCTAAAGTGCTCATGATGGATAGACCGGATCTTTGTAACATAACAATGAGTAAGGTCTTTTACCTGCTTTATGTAACATAACAATGAGTAAGGTCTTTTACCTGCTTTATGTAACATAACAATGAGTAAGGTCTTTTACCTGCTTTTTGTAACATAACAATGAGTAAGGTCTTTTACCTGCTTTATATAACATAACAATGAGTAAGGTCTTTTACCTGCTTTATGTAACATAACAATGAGTAAGGTCTTTTACCTGCTTTATGTAACATAACAATGAGTAAGGTCTTTTACCTGCTTTATGTAACATAACAATGAGTAAGGTCTTTTACCTGCTTTATGTAACATAACAATGAGTAAGGTCTTTTACCTGCTTTATGTAACATAACAATGAGTAAGGTCTTTTACCTGCTTTATGTAACATAACAATGAGTAAGGTCTTTTACCTGCTTTTTGTAACATAACAATGAGTAAGGTCTTTTACCTGCTTTATGTAACATAACAATGAGTAAGGTCTTTTACCTGCTTTATGTAACATAACAATGAGTAAGGTCTTTTACCTGCTTTATATAACATAACAATGAGTAAGGTCTTTTACCTGCTTTATATAACATAACAATGAGTAAGGTCTTTTACCTGCTTTATGTAACATAACAATACGTAAGGTCTTTTACCTGCTTTATGTAACATAACAATGAGTAAGGTCTTTTACCTGCTTCATGTAACATAACAATGAGTAAGGTCTTTTACCTGCTTTATGTAACATAACAATGAGTAAGGTCTTTTACCTGCTTTATGTAACATAACAATGAGTAAGGTCTTTTACCTGCTTTATGTAACATAACAATGAGTAAGGTCTTTTACCTGCTTTATGTAACATAACAATGAGTAAGGTCTTTTACCTGCTTTATGTAACATAACAATGAGTAAGGTCTTTTACCTGCTTTATGTAACATAACAATAAGTAAGGTCTTTTACCTGCTTTATGTAACATAACAATGAGTAAGGTCTTTTACCTGCTTTATGTAACATAACAATGAGTAAGGTCTTTTACCTGCTTTATGTAACATAACAATGAGTAAGGTCTTTTTACCTGCTTTATGTAACATAACAATGAGTAAGGTCTTTTACCTGCTTTATGTAACATAACAATGAGTAAGGTCTTTTTACCTGCTTTATGTAACATAACAATGAGTAAGGTCTTTTACCTGCTTTATTACCTGCTTTATGTAAAGTGTCTCGAGATAACACTTGTTATGAGTTGACGCTATACAAATCAAAATTGATTAATTGATTGATTGATAGTTCATGCGGAGGTTTCGTAGAAGACCAGAAGTTCATGCGGAGGCCTCTGAAGAACAGGAAATGTGGGAGCCTAGGTGTGACTTGTACAACAGTAATTTGTAAATGTCACAGCTTGTTTTTAGCATATCAGCATGATGATATTTCCATGACAGCGTGCACTAGCCCACACTCAAAGCGTGTCACCAATGAGAGAGTTTATACTGTGAGTTTGTTGTTGGTCGTTGTGAGGAGTGAAATTGTTTTTCTTCATCATGTATTATGATAAAGTTTAGTGTTTTCTTACCGCTGAATGAGACATGAGATGACGTAGTTTCTACACAATGTAAGACATGAGCTGAGGTCCACTTCTGGAGCGACGTCGCTCGTGCATATAAGTGAGGGGGCGTGGCTTTAGAGGGAGCGCAGGGGGGGTAACCACTCTCCTCTAAAAGTCTCACCCCCTCTCTGTGATTTTCAGATCCCGAGGTGAGCCGAGGTCCAGCCTTGTCCGTCCGTTTACGAGCTCTGAAACTCCTGTCAACATGTCTGCTGCTTCCTCCAACCAGCTGATCCTCCTCCTGTGCTTGGTAAGCTCACTTTAATGCATTTTTAATTTTTTATGTATGTGCAACAAGTGGAGAACAGAAACCTGATTTTTACACGCTCATTCACATTTAGAGTAACCATATGGAGAGTCTGCATCAATAATTCATTGATCACTATGTGGCAGGACTGACGGCTGAAGATGCGGTCTCATTATTTATTCATTGTTTATTCAACATTATTACTGTCTGCTGAATCTGTGAGTCAGAGGAGGTCTTTGTCGCCTCCTCTCCCCCCCCCTCCCTTCATCCCCTCCATGAACAGCTGACAGGAAAGTGACCCTTTGTTTCTGATGTTAAATGTGAGTCATCACCTTTGAGCTGAAGAAGTGTTGTCAGAGAAACAGAGACGAGGTTCAAAGAAGATGGACGACAGCATGTGGCTATGGAAGAGGGGGACTAACCCAAGCACGGCACTACACTAGGGGGCGCTATGACCCCGGTGTATTTTATCACTACGTGATGAAATCTATAAGATCTTGTACTTCATTATTTTCTATTTCTTGGTATTTCTTTGTATTGTTAAATATTGTTTAAGAAGTCATTAAAAAGACAATTTAAAACAGAATTAACACATTAAATGTTTGGGATAACGAGAGAAGATTTCCAAAAGGCATCTATATCGTTTCCACTACCGATGCACACGGCCATGTTGCCCCCTCACCCCTCGGTTTGCCAGACAAACGCCAAACAAAGCGAGCAAGAGAGGTGATTGTACCCGACCTAAAAAGCCTCTGCATGTTTCTAATAAGCTCCACGAGCAGAAACGTGCTCAAACTAGGATCAATATTGGAGATGCTTTTGAAAAATGGAGAGAGGTTAGAACACAGAAAGGTTTACAGACCCATGCAGAGCTGGATAAACACTGAAGCTTCAGAGTCCACCACATGGTGACCTGTGTGAGCATGGACTCTAGAGAGGAGGGGAGAGGGGGGGAGACAGCTCTCTATGATGTTTAGAATTTAGACTGCAGTACCCATTTTAAACACTAGGGGTCAGAGTTACAGACTGCTCCTTTAAATCAGCTTTGTTGGTTTTATTTTACTGTATGACTCACACATGCACCTCCACACTCACGTCTTGTGATGCAGCTCATTCAGGGTGAACACAGTTTGACCTCATTAGTCATAGTTCAGTGTTTCAGGGCAGGCTGGTGTGATAGAATTAGTCACAGGAGGCTAAACAGCAGAGAAACACACACTGATGTTTACTGGCAGCATTTCATGTTAAAGAACGAATCAGAGGGTTTAGATAAAGCTGTGAAAAGTGAGGATGAGGAGGTCAGAAAGGTGAAGGTTTGATTTTAGACCTCAACAACACACAACTATTTCACTTCAGTGCTCAACATTTCATTTATCAGACTCTTTTTGTCCAAAGCGACGTGCATCAAGGAGTGAGTACAACACAAGCGAGGATCTAGAGGGGAGGAAACAACATCCATCAGCGATAACAAGTCTTAAAGTCTGGGACACAGGTGCTGACAGGTGGAGCACAGAGGCAGAGCACAGTTCCAAACAGCATCAAAACCATCCTAATATCGTCATCATCAATCTCAAAATTGGGCAGCAGTAGCTCAGTCTGCAGGGACATGGGGGTTTGGAACCAGGGGGTTGCCTGTTCAGGTCCCGAAGTGTGGAAGTGGGTCTGGTTGCAGATGAATGAGCCTTTTTTGGTTCAGCCAGGTAAAAAAGGCTTTTACAGTAATTGAGACGTGATGAGATAAAAGCATGTCAAATCATCTCTATGTCTTTAAAATTTTAAACAGATTTGAGATATTTCTGAATTTCCTCTAAACCCGATTATTTATGTGTCTAAAAACTCATTAAAGATGAAAGTCCACATTCACATAACAGCAGTCCAGAGAATGAAATGTTCCATCCATCTGTCTTCACTGCCAGTGTAGTCGATTCAATCCTGCAGACTCGTGTTGTATGTCCACACTCGTTTTCCCCCAAAACCCCCCTGAGTCCATCACTCGGCTAAACGCTCACAGCACGACTCCCCCCGAGTGAGTGCTGCTGACGTCAGAGGATGAACCGGTCCTCTGCTGCACCTCGTAAAGCTGTGACGCCAAACGTCTTCTCACCAGACCCCCAGCCTGCGTCCCGGCGTCAGCCCCGCTTTGTGAGGCTGTCAGAGGGCGGGGGGGGGGGGGGAATGACTCCTCTGGACTTGACCCTCTGTGTGTGGAGTCATAGCTCTGGGACTCTTGCTGTCAGTGTGATCTCAAACACTCCTCTCTGTGCGTCCGTTTTTCTAAACAGATGGGGGGTTACCGCCTGGCACGGTCGGCCCTGAGAAGTTAATTGTGAAAGCCTTTCCTGACTTTGTTTTCCGGAGAGTAATGCCCCCCCCCCCCCCTGCTAGCAGCCAGCAGCTCTGATGAGACGGTGTGTTTAATTGGTCGAGTGTTTAAACAGATCCTCTCCCACACTGTGGTGAGAAAACCACCACACGCTGGAGCTAATGAAGCGGCCTTTTTCCATTGTACCTTTGGGTCCTTCCTCTGTGCTCACACGTTCTCTCTCTGCTGTGTGTGTGTGTGTGTGTGTGTGTGCATATGTGTGTGTTTGTGTGTTGTTTTCCAGGTTTTCAGCCAACAAGTCGCCTCAAACTGTGTGATCAAGCGGGAGAAGGAGAAATGCATGGAAATGATGGCCTCCGACGATCCAGGGAACAATCCAGAGTTTGGTAGGTTTTGTGTTATTTGTTGATGTCGTAAACCGTTTGAACGGCGGCTAACAGATTAACAACGAGAACATCCTCCAGGCCTCCGTATTAATGAGCAGGAGACAGTTCTACAGACCACATCGTTAAAGTCTCTATGGAATGAAAAATAAATTTTCCCACCACAAATGTCTCATGACTTGTCCTGCACTCATTTTTTTTGAACTTCTCTTTATTGGGGTTTTTTCTTTTTGAAATACAAATTTAAAAAAATCTGAGACATGTTTATTCATACCTCAAACCAAACCAAAAAAACAAATGATAATAAATAAATAAAAACATAAGCTATAAAAAAATAAGTAAAAACAAATAAAATACCCAAATAATAATAAGATTTAAAAAAAAAAAAGATTTAAATAGTAATAATAATACATCTTGGAGGATGTCAAGTACTCTGGATTTTACTAAATTGTTATTTTTTCATGGGGTTGTTTTTGTTATAGTAGTCTATAAATGGCTGCCATATTGAGTAAAACATATTTTCTTCCAATCACTAATGGTGTTCCACAAGGTTCAGTCTTAGGCCCAGCCCTTTTTACAATTTTTATTAATAAAATTATTCCATTATTATCTAGCGACCATTCACATGCTCACTTATATGCAGATGATACAATATTGTACTGTATTGCTAATTCTGCTCAGCTTGCCATGAACCTGCAACATTCCTTTAATGTTCTCCAAGTTGCACTTAACGACATTAAATTGGTTTTAAATGCTCAGAAAACTAAATGTATGTTGTTTTCTAGGGCTAAATGTGAAACTGATAATAACCTTCATATTACCACCCTGCTAGGATCCATTATCAAGAGAGTTAAAGCCTATAAATATCTCGGTATATGGATAGATGACGGACTAACATTCAAACTTCACATTGATAATCTTACTGTCAAACTACGTCAAAAGGTTGGTTACCTATATAGAAATAAATCAAATTTCCCTGTGTTCTGTCGGAAAATGATAATTGAAGCAGTTTTTCTTTCAGTTTTGGATTGTGGTGATGTGGTCTGTAGGCATGCCTCTTCCACTACGCTGAAGCCCTTAGATGCTGTTTACCATTCTGCGATTAGATTCATTACCGGTGATAGCCACATGACTCACCACTTCATTCTTCATAATAAAGTTGGTTGGCCCTCCCTCACTGAGAGACGCAATAACCACTGGCATCTTTTTATCTATAAAGCACTTACTGGAAAGCTTCCATCATATATCACCTCCTTGTTACATCTGAACCCTGCTCCATTTTTAACCCGCTCGAGTGAGAGGCTGCTTCTCCAGGTTCCTCATGCCAGGACTGACCTGG
This sequence comes from Labrus mixtus, assembly GCF_963584025.1. Lineage (NCBI taxonomy): Eukaryota > Metazoa > Chordata > Actinopteri > Labriformes > Labridae > Labrus > Labrus mixtus. The sequence goes on along the minus strand of NC_083614.1, from coordinate 33,831,026 downwards.
GGAAAACTGCTTTTAGTGTTAGTGCTGCAAACTCCTGGAATATTTTACAACAAGACCTGAACTTGAGCTCTTTTATCCCTTATGGAAACTTTAGAAATATTATTTTTAACCGCCCAATACCTGACTGTAACTGTTTTATTTGATTTTAATTACTCACTTATCACCGTAGTAATTTCAAGCTTTTAAATTATTTCAGTGTTTATATTTTATTGTTCTTATTTCTCTTTTATTGATTTTATTTTCTGTAGTAGCTTTATCTCATTTCTCGTTGTTTATCATTTATGTAAGTTTTCTCGGCATCATTATAAATGAGGGTCGCCCTCAATGATCTCTCCGAGAACTTAAATAAAGATTGATGATGATGATATTTATCTTTCCTCTCAGGGTAAATTTTATTTTTTCTAACTGCTAATGCGTCATTACATCATTCATTAAATAAACTGGAGGATTTTTTTGTTTCCAGTTCGTCCTGCACTCATTTTTGACCAATCAAATTTTTTTTATGTTGCATGTACATCCAATTAAATTCTTCCCACCATTATGTCTTGCTGTCAGTAGTAAATGCATCATGACTCCGCAGTTAGATACTCTTTAAGTTCTGTTTCGTGGGAGACTTTACCGCTCATTTCGGCCCCCGAGTCCACCAAGGCTGTTTTTTTGGCTCCGCCCACTTTCAATACAAATCCAGTCCAGTTCAGTGTTTTTAGTGCTCAGTATGCTAAGCTAAAACAGCTTGACTTTGGAAAAGCGTCTCCCTCACTGACCAATCAAAATCAAGAAGAGGCGGAGCTTTTCTGACTCATCATGTCAAGGGGAGAATTTCTGCCAGGACCTGACTTCTGTACATAACTTTCATGTTTTCTTTGTGAAAGTTCTTTGAATAAAAACAAATACAAAGCACACAGATCTAAAACAGACCATAGTGTCCTCACCGTGGGAAGTGGAGGTTAACTCTTGTAACCATAGCAACAATGAACGCTGGTGTGAACCACGCTGCCAGCGCAAAAACTACCTTAGTGGACAGAGGAACTTCCTTCACACATCAAAATAGATAAATTTGTCTAAACAATATAACCATCATTACCCACGTACCCCTGTGCATCCTTTACGTTGGGAAGCCGTCCAACTGACATTCAGTTCCCATCTGACCTCCGCACAGCTGTTCTGTTGTAGTTGTCTAGAGCAGTGGTTCCAAAAGTGGGGGTCGGGACCCCCTGGGGGGTCGCGAGACACTGGGAGGGGGGGCGCGAATTGCCTTCCAAAAACAAATGCAAACTGGAAATGACTTGAAATTACATATTTGACCCATTATTGTGAAATTACATACAAACATGTTGTTCAATTAGTTTAAGGCTGCTGTATTTTTTATTGTTGTTCTAATGTCAGTGTTTAGATAGGCCCATTAGTGCGTGCTGCTGTGTGCACCGTTATGCTTTAACCACTTCCAGGGACAGAGGGGGTCCCCGGTCTCTCGCATCATTATTTTGGGGGTCGCGGGATGAAAAGTTTGGGAACCCCTGGTCTCGAGGACCACAATGGAAATAGGCCCTCAGGCTTTTTTGTGTATTTTAATCCTCCACAATTTCTTTTTTTTTATATGGAGTCTGATATGATCAGCCTGTCATGCATGTGTTTAAATTTTGTCAAATAAATCTATGTCTTTCCCTGTGCCAGGGTGAGCTAACATCATATATATGTTTATAGTTCCTAAACAACTCGTGCTATCTTTCCTCAAAAATCTCAAACATTTGCCTAAGTATTCTCCTTCCTTGTGTTTTTGCTGGTCTGGTTCCAACTGTTGGATACACTGCTCCACACTGCCTCCACTATTTCTGGTGATAAAAACACTTTAAATAGAAAAAAATGGGGAGGGAAAGCAATCAATTCAAAATACTTCAATCTTCATAACCAAATCTAGCTCTTCAGGTCCGGAGAATATCATGGAATAAGGAAGAGGTTTTTTGTTGTTGTGAAATAACCAAAAACAACTCAGCGTCTCTGCTTATCTGCTTAAGAGAGGAACTCTGCGGCTGAGATTAAATGCTGCTTAATTAGAAGTACCCTGATATGACCAACAGTATACTTACAGAACACTTGAGCACATCACATGCTCAGTTTGAGCCAGAACATTTGCAGAAAAAAGAGCTCATATCCATATGCAGATCAGGTTTTAGGGATATGTGAGCTTTTAAAAAAAAACATCCCAGTGTGTGTGACTGCAGCACAAACAGCTACAGCAGAGCCGAGCAGAGAAACTCAGAAGAACAAATGATGCGTTAACGTTTCTGCGTCTCCAGAGAGAGTGAGTGGCGGAGGCTTTAATTGGCAACATCTCATTAAAATCATCCTTAAAATGAAAGTTGATGGGTGGGACAGTGATTGACAGGCGGCCATCTCTCTGATTATTTGATGGATGAAAGAAAGATCTTCTTAGCCCTGTTCAGCAGTCTCTCTTTGTTTGGACTGGCCACAAGGCGTCTAGTGAGTCCCTCTGTCATGCCAGATACCAATCCATTATCCTACCCGGGGGCCAGGTCGTTGCCCCAGACTTCCCTCTCCCCTGCAACGTTTTCCAGCCCCTCCTGGGAGATCCCAAAGCTTTTCCCAGGCCAGAGCGGAGGTGCCACTTATGCAAATCTTTAAAGGGTAGAAGTAAAACAGAAACTACAAAATAAAAGCTTAAAGCTACAGCACACAGAGGGCCTGATTTCTGCTCTCTCTGGTGTTAGATAAATCACATGATGAATCTAGGGGGAAAGCCTCTCTGCTCTGACCTCTTTTGGTTGAAAACGGGACTTAAAGTGGGACAAATCTCACAGTCACTAATAATCGTTACTCTGGTGAGAAACTGAGAGTTTTCCAACTCGTTCTCGTTCTTAAAGACGCAAAATGATGTTGCAAATGACACTCAAACAACACATATGACCACTGCAGAATACCAGTGACCAGAGTTTTTTTCTTATTTATCTCTAATTTCTGAAGGAAAAAAGTACTAAATAAAGAAATACATTTATTGGCAATTAAGTCTATTTCAAGTCAGACATTAAGTATTTATTTACAACTGAAAGCATGACCACTAACCTGTTGAAAACAGCCAGAAGAGTTTAGCTGCACTGAAGTCCCGCCTCTTATTGGGCAAATAGCCAATCATAGATTTGAATTGTGGGGTGGCACCTGGGGTGACCAGTCAGATTTTCCCATGGACACGCCCCCTGCCTTCAACAGCAACAAACCGAGAAGCGGTCCTGACATAAAGTCGTAGAAGACAATGACCGAACGTGTTTTCTCCTAAACGACACCAAGAGAAGATATTTGTTTATAATGGCAGCTGGCAAAGGAGGAGATGTTTAACTTTGTATTTTACAAACTTGCATTTTTTGAAAAGTAGTGTCCCAATGAGTTGCATCATGACAGCGTTTTCCCCTAATAACAAACATGTTGTGTGTCCTCAGGGTGTCCGTGGATGTGGGACAACCTGACGTGTTGGCAGCCTGCCGTGTTCGGAGAGGTGGTGGAAGTGAACTGTCCTGAACTCTTCTCTCAGTTCATAAGTGAAGAAGACTTCGGTACAGTGTTTTAAAGGCTCCCTACATTCACCTGTTAAAATGAGTCATTGTTCGGCAGCTTTATTGAATTGCAGGTCAAGTAAACTGAGCTGGAGTTAAACATTCACATGTGTTTTGATGTGCTCCTGCACTAAATTTGACTTCAGGGTGAGGACATTTGATCAAAGTTTGACTTCTTTCTGCTCCTCATTTTGGCCTTTTTGTGAATGTAAACTTGATTTTGGTGTTATGTTTGGATAACATTATGATGTCTAACTAAATAATGTCGAAAAGAGTCCTAGCAAGCGGTTTGTGCACTTTGGGCACTGCCATCTCTCAACATTCAGAAAGGACATTTTACTTAAAGTCTTTATATGTGATGTTTCACACTTAAATATATAAATCAAGTATCTCCTCTGAAAATAACTCTGTGAGTCATGACTGTCTACAATGGGTGTAACACCCGAGTCCCACTGTCTGTGATGTTTTCAGAGTTTTCAGAGTCCTATCTTCACTTTGTTTACATCGCCCGGACGGCCGGCTGACTCCTCCCCTCGTGTATAAAAGTTGTTTAATTGAGGGACTAGAGAAAAGAAGAATAACATACTGTACTCACTGCTTAACTGTGTTTCTAGATCACGCTCATTTCAGGTAAATTTACATGCAGTGTGAAGATACGAGCATAATAAAGATCGCTAGCATTAGCATGCTAACACAACAATGCAGCGCAAGTTGGTTTGGTTTCATGCTGGTGCTCAAGGGCGACATCTGCTGGATCAAAAAATCACATATAAAGCCTTTAAACATGTCAAACATAAATTTATTAGATGATACGATCAATGCGTCTGGTCTGTCAGCTCCCGTCATTAAAATGGGCTTCCAGTCGTACTGGTCTACTTCTATGTGAATAAATGTCGGCTACTTCCTGGTTGAGGGATGTCGACCCCAAATGGAAGTGACTGTGAGTCCTGAAACTTATGTCAGCCATGAATGTCTTGAAATGACATGTCTATATCTTAGCGAGTAAATTTAGGTAGGCAGATTTCTTTGACTAATTGCAATAAATGTTTGTGTTTAATATCTTGAAATAAGATGTATATCTGGACGTGTCAGGTGAAGTGGCTTATGATAAGTGTCAGTCGATATTTACGACTAGAAGGGGGCAAACACACTTACATAGATGTGAGTTTTTGCAGTGTATTTTTGCTCAGATTAGAATAAATTCAACAAAAAGTCCAGACATACTAACATTCAAGGTGCTAAAAGTGTGCACGTTCTCTCCAGCTCTTTCTTAAATGATTTTTGAAGGTCCAGATTTGTTGACATCTGTCCCGTGTCCTGTCTCCACAGAGCTGGGGACGGTGAGTCGTAACTGCACTGAGTTCGGCTGGTCGGAGACGTTCCCTTATTACATCGACGCATGCCTGTATGAGGAAGGGAACAGCAGCCACACGGTCAGTATGTCGCTGTGTCTGCAGCTCTGTGATCGCACAATCACAGTCTCAAAGACACGTATGATGATTTTGACTTTTCCCATTTCAGGACATGTACTTTGTGTCGGTGAAGGCTCTGTACACTGTGGGCTACAGCACCTCTCTGGTCTCCCTCACCATGGCCATGGTCATCCTGTGCAGGTTCAGGTGAGGCCTTTGAAGCTCATAAACGGCTGTTTTAAGAAGCCGATACAGCCCATGATGTTTGTGGTCGAGTCTTTTAAGCTCCGTTTCCACCAAGCGGTCCGGTTTGGTTCAGTTCTGCCAATGAAAGGCGTCTGATCCAACCTTCACAACAGGGTCCTAAGTCTCTGACTAGACTCTTCTCCTCTGTCGCCCCCCGGTGGTGGAATGAACTTCCAAACTCCATGTGATCTGCAGAGTCCCTCTGCACCTTTAAGAAAAAGCTAAAGACCCAGCTCTTTCATGAATACCTACTAACTTAATGATGATGGTCTCCATATTATTGATGATGATGATGGTAATGACGATGGTTTTTGTTTGATAACGACGACTTATAAGATGGTTTCTATACTGATTAGAGCTCTCAAGAACTGCCCTCAATGTTGTGCTTTGCCTCTGGTCACTTCCTGTCAGCACCTGTGTGTCCAATCAGACTCAAAGCTGATCGTTTGCTCTTACTGACATTGTTCCCTTTTTTCTAGATCCTTGCTTGTGTTGTTCTTACTCTCTGATGTACGTCGCTTTGGATAAAAAAAATGTAGTCCAGTTTGGTACAGTAAACCCTGATCTGGCTTACATTTCCACAGCCAACCATACCCTTATTTGGTAAGCGGAGTGTAAGCCAGATGGAGATAGATGGGTCAGCTATAATAGTGTGACATCATAGCAGCCCAACACAGTGTAGCCAGCTATTTTAGTTTACGTTAGTTAAACGTTCAAAAAGAACAGGGACATAGTAAAATTAAAGGAACCCTATAAGGTCAGATTGGT